>NW_027101969.1:0-102807 GCF_035609145.1 Eleutherodactylus coqui | reverse complement strand
TATTTCTATATATTTATATAGATATTTATCTATACACAGGGACAGATAGATAGATAGATAGACAGAGACTGTATGCAATAAGCCTGGATGTCTGACAGTTAAAGCTGCATCGTGATGTCATTAAGGCTCTATTATGACACGTACAGCTTGGAACCATATATATTATAGCACGGCTGCCATTTACAGTCAGTCTCCATTGGAGTTGGAAGTTGGCAAACATGTACTAGGCTGTCTTCCCAAGAAGCCACAGCAGCCAGATAAATTGGATGTTCCACCGAACTGCTATTTTATTCAGCCAGTAAGGGGAAAGCGGTGGTCTACAAAATCTCATTGGTCGCTGCTGCTGCCGCCATTTTTTTAAAAAGGTACGCTCAGTTGTTTCATGGAGAACATGAAGGTAGCTACTTACAATTCAGGCAGGTAGGTTCAGTTCTTGGAGGTTGGGGAATGCTTATGGGCAAGGCCTTATGTCTGATCATATTGGCTGCTTCCAACTGTACCTACCGCAAGCAGACGATCAGTGGATACAATGCTGCGAGCTGGGAAAAAAGCCTAGAATAATCCACGGCAGGCAGGCAAGCAAAATGTAAATAACGGGATTGGTTAGCTGCGCTAAAATTCTTGCTTGTACCTGAAAAAGGTTTCACCTGCAACGCGGCCTTCTACTGGTTTTTGCGACGTGACATTCACTGACAAGGCACAGGCGCTGGTAGGTTTCTGCGAGCACCCACAATACAGCGTTGCAGTCTTCAAATCTGTGCAGAACTCTTTTTTTTACCTAAAATTAGCAAGATTCGTTTAAAACTCTTGTGGTGTATTATAGCCTTCTCCTGAGATGACATTCATAGCGATACTAAGAATAATAAAGATAAAAAGCATCATAGGCTGAAGAAATTATACGCAGGGTACGTCATTTTTTAGCCTTCCATAACTATATAGCTATATATGCATACATCCATATATTTAGCTAGATATCCATAAAAATCTATATCGATATATATGTATTTCTATATATTTATATAGATATTTATCTATACACAGGGACAGATAGATAGATAGATAGATAGATAGATAGATAGACAGAGACTGTATGCAATAAGCCTGGATGTCTGACAGTTAAAGCTGCATCGTGATGTCATTAAGGCTCTAGTATGACACGTACAGCTTGGAACCATATATATTATAGCACGGCTGCCATTTACAGTCAGTCTCCATTGGAGTTGGAAGTTGGCAAACATGTACTAGGCTGTCTTCCCAAGAAGCCACAGCAGCCAGATAAATTGGATGTTCCACCGAACTGCTATTTTATTCAGCCAGTAAGGGGAAAGCGGTGGCCTACAAAATCTCATTGGTCGCTGCTGCTGCCGACATTTTTTTAAAAAGGTACGCTCAGTTGTTTCATGGAGAACATGAAGGTAGCTACTTACAATTCAGGCAGGTAGGTTCAGTTCTTGGAGGTTGGGGAATGCTTATGGGCAAGGCCTTATGTCTGATCATATTGGCTGCTTCCAACTGTACCTACCGCAAGCAGACGATCAGTGGATACAATGCTGCGAGCTGGGAAAAAAGCCTAGAATAATCCACGGCAGGCAGGCAAGCAAAATGTAAATAACGGGATTGGTTAGCTGCGCTAAAATTCTTGCTTGTACCTGAAAAAGGTTTCACCTGCAACGCGGCCTTCTACTGGTTTTTGCGACGTGACATTCACTGACAAGGCACAGGCGCTGGTAGGTTTCTGCGAGCACCCACAATACAGCGTTGCAGTCTTCAAATCTGTGCAGAACTCTTTTTTTTACCTAAAATTAGCAAGATTCGTTTAAAACTCTTGTGGTGTATTATAGCCTTCTCCTGAGATGACATTCATAGCGATACTAAGAATAATAAAGATAAAAAGCATCATAGGCTGAAGAAATTATACGCAGGGTACGTCATTTTTTAGCCTTCCATAACTATATAGCTATATATGCATACATCCATATATTTAGCTAGATATCCATAAAAATCTATATCTATATATATGTATTTCTATATATTTATATAGGTATTTATCTATACACAGGGACAGATAGATAGATAGATAGATAGATAGATAGATAGATAGATAGATAGACAGAGACTGTATGCAATAAGCCTGGATGTCTGACAGTTAAAGCTGCATCGTGATGTCATTAAGGCTCTATTATGACACGTACAGCTTGGAACCATATATATTATAGCACGGCTGCCATTTACAGTCAGTCTCCATTGGAGTTGGAAGTTGGCAAACATGTACTAGGCTGTCTTCCCAAGAAGCCACAGCAGCCAGATAAATTGGATGTTCCACCGAACTGCTATTTTATTCAGCCAGTAAGGGGAAAGCGGTGGCCTACAAAATCTCATTGGTCGCTGCTGCTGCCGACATTTTTTTAAAAAGGTACGCTCAGTTGTTTCATGGAGAACATTAAGGTAGCTACTTACAATTCAGGCAGGTAGGTTCAGTTCTTGGAGGTTGGGGAATGCTTATGGGCAAGGCCTTATGTCTGATCATATTGGCTGCTTCCAACTGTACCTACCGCAAGCAGACGATCAGTGGATACAATGCTGCGAGCTGGGAAAAAAGCCTAGAATAATCCACGGCAGGCAGGCAAGCAAAATGTAAATAACGGGATTGGTTAGCTGCGCTAAAATTCTTGCTTGTACCTGAAAAAGGTTTCACCTGCAACGCGGCCTTCTACTGGTTTTTGCGACGTGACATTCACTGACAAGGCACAGGCCTGGTAGGTTTCTGCGAGCACCCACAATACAGCGTTGCAGTCTTCAAATCTGTGCAGAACTCTTTTTTTTACCTAAAATTAGCAAGATTCGCTTAAAACTCTTGTGGTGTATTATAGCCTTCTCCTGAGATGACATTCATAGCGATACTAAGAATAATAAAGATAAAAAGCATCATAGGCTGAAGAAATTATACGCAGGGTACGTCATTTTTTAGCCTTCCATAACTATATAGCTATATATGCATACATCCATATATTTAGCTAGATATCCATAAAAATCTATATCGATATATATGTATTTCTATATATTTATATAGATATTTATCTATACACAGGGACAGATAGATAGATAGATAGATAGACAGAGACTGTATGCAATAAGCCTGGATGTCTGACAGTTAAAGCTGCATCGTGATGTCATTAAGGCTCTATTATGACACGTACAGCTTGGAACCATATATATTATAGCACGGCTGCCATTTACAGTCAGTCTCCATTGGAGTTGGAAGTTGGCAAACATGTACTAGGCTGTCTTCCCAAGAAGCCACAGCAGCCAGATAAATTGGATGTTCCACCGAACTGCTATTTTATTCAGCCAGTAAGGGGAAAGCGGTGGTCTACAAAATCTCATTGGTCGCTGCTGCTGCCGCCATTTTTTTAAAAAGGTACGCTCAGTTGTTTCATGGAGAACATGAAGGTAGCTACTTACAATTCAGGCAGGTAGGTTCAGTTCTTGGAGGTTGGGGAATGCTTATGGGCAAGGCCTTATGTCTGATAATATTGGCTGCTTCCAACTGTACCTACCGCAAGCAGACGATCAGTGGATACAATGCTGCGAGCTGGGAAAAAAGCCTAGAATAATCCACGGCAGGCAGGCAAGCAAAATGTAAATAACGGGATTGGTTAGCTGCGCTAAAATTCTTGCTTGTACCTGAAAAAGGTTTCACCTGCAACGCGGCCTTCTACTGGTTTTTGCGACGTGACATTCACTGACAAGGCACAGGCGCTGGTAGGTTTCTGCGAGCACCCACAATACAGCGTTGCAGTCTTCAAATCTGTGCAGAACTCTTTTTTTTACCTAAAATTAGCAAGATTCGTTTAAAACTCTTGTGGTGTATTATAGCCTTCTCCTGAGATGACATTCATAGCGATACTAAGAATAATAAAGATAAAAAGCATCATAGGCTGAAGAAATTATACGCAGGGTACGTCATTTTTTAGCCTTCCATAACTATATAGCTATATATGCATACATCCATATATTTAGCTAGATATCCATAAAAATCTATATCGATATATATGTATTTCTATATATTTATATAGATATTTATCTATACACAGGGACAGATAGATAGATAGATAGATAGATAGATAGATAGATAGATAGACAGAGACTGTATGCAATAAGCCTGGATGTCTGACAGTTAAAGCTGCATCGTGATGTCATTAAGGCTCTAGTATGACACGTACAGCTTGGAACCATATATATTATAGCACGGCTGCCATTTACAGTCAGTCTCCATTGGAGTTGGAAGTTGGCAAACATGTACTAGGCTGTCTTCCCAAGAAGCCACAGCAGCCAGATAAATTGGATGTTCCACCGAACTGCTATTTTATTCAGCCAGTAAGGGGAAAGCGGTGGCCTACAAAATCTCATTGGTCGCTGCTGCTGCCGACATTTTTTTAAAAAGGTACGCTCAGTTGTTTCATGGAGAACATGAAGGTAGCTACTTACAATTCAGGCAGGTAGGTTCAGTTCTTGGAGGTTGGGGAATGCTTATGGGCAAGGCCTTATGTCTGATAATATTGGCTGCTTCCAACTGTACCTACCGCAAGCAGACGATCAGTGGATACAATGCTGCGAGCTGGGAAAAAAGCCTAGAATAATCCACGGCAGGCAGGCAAGCAAAATGTAAATAACGGGATTGGTTAGCTGCGCTAAAATTCTTGCTTGTACCTGAAAAAGGTTTCACCTGCAACGCGGCCTTCTACTGGTTTTTGCGACGTGACATTCACTGACAAGGCACAGGCGCTGGTAGGTTTCTGCGAGCACCCACAATACAGCGTTGCAGTCTTCAAATCTGTGCAGAACTCTTTTTTTTACCTAAAATTAGCAAGATTCGTTTAAAACTCTTGTGGTGTATTATAGCCTTCTCCTGAGATGACATTCATAGCGATACTAAGAATAATAAAGATAAAAAGCATCATAGGCTGAAGAAATTATACGCAGGGTACGTCATTTTTTAGCCTTCCATAACTATATAGCTATATATGCATACATCCATATATTTAGCTAGATATCCATAAAAATCTATATCTATATATATGTATTTCTATATATTTATATAGGTATTTATCTATACACAGGGACAGATAGATAGATAGATAGATAGATAGATAGATAGACAGAGACTGTATGCAATAAGCCTGGATGTCTGACAGTTAAAGCTGCATCGTGATGTCATTAAGGCTCTATTATGACACGTACAGCTTGGAACCATATATATTATAGCACGGCTGCCATTTACAGTCAGTCTCCATTGGAGTTGGAAGTTGGCAAACATGTACTAGGCTGTCTTCCCAAGAAGCCACAGCAGCCAGATAAATTGGATGTTCCACCGAACTGCTATTTTATTCAGCCAGTAAGGGGAAAGCGGTGGCCTACAAAATCTCATTGGTCGCTGCTGCTGCCGACATTTTTTTAAAAAGGTACGCTCAGTTGTTTCATGGAGAACATTAAGGTAGCTACTTACAATTCAGGCAGGTAGGTTCAGTTCTTGGAGGTTGGGGAATGCTTATGGGCAAGGCCTTATGTCTGATCATATTGGCTGCTTCCAACTGTACCTACCGCAAGCAGACGATCAGTGGATACAATGCTGCGAGCTGGGAAAAAAGCCTAGAATAATCCACGGCAGGCAGGCAAGCAAAATGTAAATAACGGGATTGGTTAGCTGCGCTAAAATTCTTGCTTGTACCTGAAAAAGGTTTCACCTGCAACGCGGCCTTCTACTGGTTTTTGCGACGTGACATTCACTGACAAGGCACAGGCCTGGTAGGTTTCTGCGAGCACCCACAATACAGCGTTGCAGTCTTCAAATCTGTGCAGAACTCTTTTTTTTACCTAAAATTAGCAAGATTCGCTTAAAACTCTTGTGGTGTATTATAGCCTTCTCCTGAGATGACATTCATAGCGATACTAAGAATAATAAAGATAAAAAGCATCATAGGCTGAAGAAATTATACGCAGGGTACGTCATTTTTTAGCCTTCCATAACTATATAGCTATATATGCATACATCCATATATTTAGCTAGATATCCATAAAAATCTATATCGATATATATGTATTTCTATATATTTATATAGATATTTATCTATACACAGGGACAGATAGATAGATAGATAGATAGACAGAGACTGTATGCAATAAGCCTGGATGTCTGACAGTTAAAGCTGCATCGTGATGTCATTAAGGCTCTATTATGACACGTACAGCTTGGAACCATATATATTATAGCACGGCTGCCATTTACAGTCAGTCTCCATTGGAGTTGGAAGTTGGCAAACATGTACTAGGCTGTCTTCCCAAGAAGCCACAGCAGCCAGATAAATTGGATGTTCCACCGAACTGCTATTTTATTCAGCCAGTAAGGGGAAAGCGGTGGTCTACAAAATCTCATTGGTCGCTGCTGCTGCCGCCATTTTTTTAAAAAGGTACGCTCAGTTGTTTCATGGAGAACATGAAGGTAGCTACTTACAATTCAGGCAGGTAGGTTCAGTTCTTGGAGGTTGGGGAATGCTTATGGGCAAGGCCTTATGTCTGATAATATTGGCTGCTTCCAACTGTACCTACCGCAAGCAGACGATCAGTGGATACAATGCTGCGAGCTGGGAAAAAAGCCTAGAATAATCCACGGCAGGCAGGCAAGCAAAATGTAAATAACGGGATTGGTTAGCTGCGCTAAAATTCTTGCTTGTACCTGAAAAAGGTTTCACCTGCAACGCGGCCTTCTACTGGTTTTTGCGACGTGACATTCACTGACAAGGCACAGGCGCTGGTAGGTTTCTGCGAGCACCCACAATACAGCGTTGCAGTCTTCAAATCTGTGCAGAACTCTTTTTTTTACCTAAAATTAGCAAGATTCGTTTAAAACTCTTGTGGTGTATTATAGCCTTCTCCTGAGATGACATTCATAGCGATACTAAGAATAATAAAGATAAAAAGCATCATAGGCTGAAGAAATTATACGCAGGGTACGTCATTTTTTAGCCTTCCATAACTATATAGCTATATATGCATACATCCATATATTTAGCTAGATATCCATAAAAATCTATATCTATATATATGTATTTCTATATATTTATATAGGTATTTATCTATACACAGGGACAGATAGATAGATAGATAGATAGATAGATAGATAGACAGAGACTGTATGCAATAAGCCTGGATGTCTGACAGTTAAAGCTGCATCGTGATGTCATTAAGGCTCTATTATGACACGTACAGCTTGGAACCATATATATTATAGCACGGCTGCCATTTACAGTCAGTCTCCATTGGAGTTGGAAGTTGGCAAACATGTACTAGGCTGTCTTCCCAAGAAGCCACAGCAGCCAGATAAATTGGATGTTCCACCGAACTGCTATTTTATTCAGCCAGTAAGGGGAAAGCGGTGGCCTACAAAATCTCATTGGTCGCTGCTGCTGCCGACATTTTTTTAAAAAGGTACGCTCAGTTGTTTCATGGAGAACATTAAGGTAGCTACTTACAATTCAGGCAGGTAGGTTCAGTTCTTGGAGGTTGGGGAATGCTTATGGGCAAGGCCTTATGTCTGATCATATTGGCTGCTTCCAACTGTACCTACCGCAAGCAGACGATCAGTGGATACAATGCTGCGAGCTGGGAAAAAAGCCTAGAATAATCCACGGCAGGCAGGCAAGCAAAATGTAAATAACGGGATTGGTTAGCTGCGCTAAAATTCTTGCTTGTACCTGAAAAAGGTTTCACCTGCAACGCGGCCTTCTACTGGTTTTTGCGACGTGACATTCACTGACAAGGCACAGGCCTGGTAGGTTTCTGCGAGCACCCACAATACAGCGTTGCAGTCTTCAAATCTGTGCAGAACTCTTTTTTTTACCTAAAATTAGCAAGATTCGCTTAAAACTCTTGTGGTGTATTATAGCCTTCTCCTGAGATGACATTCATAGCGATACTAAGAATAATAAAGATAAAAAGCATCATAGGCTGAAGAAATTATACGCAGGGTACGTCATTTTTTAGCCTTCCATAACTATATAGCTATATATGCATACATCCATATATTTAGCTAGATATCCATAAAAATCTATATCGATATATATGTATTTCTATATATTTATATAGATATTTATCTATACACAGGGACAGATAGATAGATAGATAGATAGACAGAGACTGTATGCAATAAGCCTGGATGTCTGACAGTTAAAGCTGCATCGTGATGTCATTAAGGCTCTATTATGACACGTACAGCTTGGAACCATATATATTATAGCACGGCTGCCATTTACAGTCAGTCTCCATTGGAGTTGGAAGTTGGCAAACATGTACTAGGCTGTCTTCCCAAGAAGCCACAGCAGCCAGATAAATTGGATGTTCCACCGAACTGCTATTTTATTCAGCCAGTAAGGGGAAAGCGGTGGTCTACAAAATCTCATTGGTCGCTGCTGCTGCCGCCATTTTTTTAAAAAGGTACGCTCAGTTGTTTCATGGAGAACATGAAGGTAGCTACTTACAATTCAGGCAGGTAGGTTCAGTTCTTGGAGGTTGGGGAATGCTTATGGGCAAGGCCTTATGTCTGATAATATTGGCTGCTTCCAACTGTACCTACCGCAAGCAGACGATCAGTGGATACAATGCTGCGAGCTGGGAAAAAAGCCTAGAATAATCCACGGCAGGCAGGCAAGCAAAATGTAAATAACGGGATTGGTTAGCTGCGCTAAAATTCTTGCTTGTACCTGAAAAAGGTTTCACCTGCAACGCGGCCTTCTACTGGTTTTTGCGACGTGACATTCACTGACAAGGCACAGGCGCTGGTAGGTTTCTGCGAGCACCCACAATACAGCGTTGCAGTCTTCAAATCTGTGCAGAACTCTTTTTTTTACCTAAAATTAGCAAGATTCGTTTAAAACTCTTGTGGTGTATTATAGCCTTCTCCTGAGATGACATTCATAGCGATACTAAGAATAATAAAGATAAAAAGCATCATAGGCTGAAGAAATTATACGCAGGGTACGTCATTTTTTAGCCTTCCATAACTATATAGCTATATATGCATACATCCATATATTTAGCTAGATATCCATAAAAATCTATATCTATATATATGTATTTCTATATATTTATATAGATATTTATCTATACACAGGGACAGATAGATAGATAGATAGATAGATAGATAGATAGATAGATAGATAGATAGACAGAGACTGTATGCAAAAAGCCTGGATGTCTGACAGTTAAAGCTGCATCGTGATGTCATTAAGGCTCTATTATGACACGTACAGCTTGGAACCATATATATTATAGCACGGCTGCCATTTACAGTCAGTCTCCATTGGAGTTGGAAGTTGGCAAACATGTACTAGGCTGTCTTCCCAAGAAGCCACAGCAGCCAGATAAATTGGATGTTCCACCGAACTGCTATTTTATTCAGCCAGTAAGGGGAAAGCGGTGGCCTACAAAATCTCATTGGTCGCTGCTGCTGCCGACATTTTTTTAAAAAGGTACGCTCAGTTGTTTCATGGAGAACATGAAGGTAGCTACTTACAATTCAGGCAGGTAGGTTCAGTTCTTGGAGGTTGGGGAATGCTTATGGGCAAGGCCTTATGTCTGATCATATTGGCTGCTTCCAACTGTACCTACCGCAAGCAGACGATCAGTGGATACAATGCTGCGAGCTGGGAAAAAAGCCTAGAATAATCCACGGCAGGCAGGCAAGCAAAATGTAAATAACGGGATTGGTTAGCTGCGCTAAAATTCTTGCTTGTACCTGAAAAAGGTTTCACCTGCAACGCGGCCTTCTACTGGTTTTTGCGACGTGACATTCACTGACAAGGCACAGGCCTGGTAGGTTTCTGCGAGCACCCACAATACAGCGTTGCAGTCTTCAAATCTGTGCAGAACTCTTTTTTTTACCTAAAATTAGCAAGATTCGCTTAAAACTCTTGTGGTGTATTATAGCCTTCTCCTGAGATGACATTCATAGCGATACTAAGAATAATAAAGATAAAAAGCATCATAGGCTGAAGAAATTATACGCAGGGTACGTCATTTTTTAGCCTTCCATAACTATATAGCTATATATGCATACATCCATATATTTAGCTAGATATCCATAAAAATCTATATCTATATATATGTATTTCTATATATTTATATAGGTATTTATCTATACACAGGGACAGATAGATAGATAGATAGATAGATAGATAGATAGATAGATAGACAGAGACTGTATGCAATAAGCCTGGATGTCTGACAGTTAAAGCTGCATCGTGATGTCATTAAGGCTCTATTATGACACGTACAGCTTGGAACCATATATATTATAGCACGGCTGCCATTTACAGTCAGTCTCCATTGGAGTTGGAAGTTGGCAAACATGTACTAGGCTGTCTTCCCAAGAAGCCACAGCAGCCAGATAAATTGGATGTTCCACCGAACTGCTATTTTATTCAGCCAGTAAGGGGAAAGCGGTGGCCTACAAAATCTCATTGGTCGCTGCTGCTGCCGACATTTTTTTAAAAAGGTACGCTCAGTTGTTTCATGGAGAACATTAAGGTAGCTACTTACAATTCAGGCAGGTAGGTTCAGTTCTTGGAGGTTGGGGAATGCTTATGGGCAAGGCCTTATGTCTGATCATATTGGCTGCTTCCAACTGTACCTACCGCAAGCAGACGATCAGTGGATACAATGCTGCGAGCTGGGAAAAAAGCCTAGAATAATCCACGGCAGGCAGGCAAGCAAAATGTAAATAACGGGATTGGTTAGCTGCGCTAAAATTCTTGCTTGTACCTGAAAAAGGTTTCACCTGCAACGCGGCCTTCTACTGGTTTTTGCGACGTGACATTCACTGACAAGGCACAGGCCTGGTAGGTTTCTGCGAGCACCCACAATACAGCGTTGCAGTCTTCAAATCTGTGCAGAACTCTTTTTTTTACCTAAAATTAGCAAGATTCGCTTAAAACTCTTGTGGTGTATTATAGCCTTCTCCTGAGATGACATTCATAGCGATACTAAGAATAATAAAGATAAAAAGCATCATAGGCTGAAGAAATTATACGCAGGGTACGTCATTTTTTAGCCTTCCATAACTATATAGCTATATATGCATACATCCATATATTTAGCTAGATATCCATAAAAATCTATATCTATATATATGTATTTCTATATATTTATATAGGTATTTATCTATACACAGGGACAGATAGATAGATAGATAGATAGATAGATAGATAGATAGATAGACAGAGACTGTATGCAATAAGCCTGGATGTCTGACAGTTAAAGCTGCATCGTGATGTCATTAAGGCTCTATTATGACACGTACAGCTTGGAACCATATATATTATAGCACGGCTGCCATTTACAGTCAGTCTCCATTGGAGTTGGAAGTTGGCAAACATGTACTAGGCTGTCTTCCCAAGAAGCCACAGCAGCCAGATAAATTGGATGTTCCACCGAACTGCTATTTTATTCAGCCAGTAAGGGGAAAGTGGTGGCCTACAAAATCTCATTGGTCGCTGCTGCTGCCGACATTTTTTTAAAAAGGTACGCTCAGTTGTTTCATGGAGAACATGAAGGTAGCTACTTACAATTCAGGCAGGTAGGTTCAGTTCTTGGAGGTTGGGGAATGCTTATGGGCAAGGCCTTATGTCTGATCATATTGGCTGCTTCCAACTGTACCTACCGCAAGCAGACGATCAGTGGATACAATGCTGCGAGCTGGGAAAAAAGCCTAGAATAATCCACGGCAGGCAGGCAAGCAAAATGTAAATAACGGGATTGGTTAGCTGCGCTAAAATTCTTGCTTGTACCTGAAAAAGGTTTCACCTGCAACGCGGCCTTCTACTGGTTTTTGCGACGTGACATTCACTGACAAGGCACAGGCCTGGTAGGTTTCTGCGAGCACCCACAATACAGCGTTGCAGTCTTCAAATCTGTGCAGAACTCTTTTTTTTACCTAAAATTAGCAAGATTCGCTTAAAACTCTTGTGGTGTATTATAGCCTTCTCCTGAGATGACATTCATAGCGATACTAAGAATAATAAAGATAAAAAGCATCATAGGCTGAAGAAATTATACGCAGGGTACGTCATTTTTTAGCCTTCCATAACTATATAGCTATATATGCATACATCCATATATTTAGCTAGATATCCATAAAAATCTATATCTATATATATGTATTTCTATATATTTATATAGATATTTATCTATACACAGGGACAGATAGATAGATAGATAGATAGATAGATAGATAGATAGATAGACAGAGACTGTATGCAATAAGCCTGGATGTCTGACAGTTAAAGCTGCATCGTGATGTCATTAAGGCTCTATTATGACACGTACAGCTTGGAACCATATATATTATAGCACGGCTGCCATTTACAGTCAGTCTCCATTGGAGTTGGAAGTTGGCAAACATGTACTAGGCTGTCTTCCCAAGAAGCCACAGCAGCCAGATAAATTGGATGTTCCACCGAACTGCTATTTTATTCAGCCAGTAAGGGGAAAGCGGTGGCCTACAAAATCTCATTGGTCGCTGCTGCTGCCGACATTTTTTTAAAAAGGTACGCTCAGTTGTTTCATGGAGAACATGAAGGTAGCTACTTACAATTCAGGCAGGTAGGTTCAGTTCTTGGAGGTTGGGGAATGCTTATGGGCAAGGCCTTATGTCTGATCATATTGGCTGCTTCCAACTGTACCTACCGCAAGCAGACGATCAGTGGATACAATGCTGCGAGCTGGGAAAAAAGCCTAGAATAATCCACGGCAGGCAGGCAAGCAAAATGTAAATAACGGGATTGGTTAGCTGCGCTAAAATTCTTGCTTGTACCTGAAAAAGGTTTCACCTGCAACGCGGCCTTCTACTGGTTTTTGCGACGTGACATTCACTGACAAGGCACAGGCCTGGTAGGTTTCTGCGAGCACCCACAATACAGCGTTGCAGTCTTCAAATCTGTGCAGAACTCTTTTTTTTACCTAAAATTAGCAAGATTCGCTTAAAACTCTTGTGGTGTATTATAGCCTTCTCCTGAGATGACATTCATAGCGATACTAAGAATAATAAAGATAAAAATCATCATAGGCTGAAGAAATTATACGCAGAGTACGTCATTTTTTAGCCTTCCATAACTATATAGCTATATATGCATACATCCATATATTTAGCTAGATATCCATAAAAATCTATATCGATATATATGTATTTCTATATATTTATATAGATATTTATCTATACACAGGGACAGATAGATAGATAGATAGATAGACAGAGACTGTATGCAATAAGCCTGGATGTCTGACAGTTAAAGCTGCATCGTGATGTCATTAAGGCTCTATTATGACACGTACAGCTTGGAACCATATATATTATAGCACGGCTGCCATTTACAGTCAGTCTCCATTGGAGTTGGAAGTTGGCAAACATGTACTAGGCTGTCTTCCCAAGAAGCCACAGCAGCCAGATAAATTGGATGTTCCACCGAACTGCTATTTTATTCAGCCAGTAAGGGGAAAGCGGTGGCCTACAAAATCTCATTGGTCGCTGCTGCTGCCGACATTTTTTTAAAAAGGTACGCTCAGTTGTTTCATGGAGAACATGAAGGTAGCTACTTACAATTCAGGCAGGTAGGTTCAGTTCTTGGAGGTTGGGGAATGCTTATGGGCAAGGCCTTATGTCTGATCATATTGGCTGCTTCCAACTGTACCTACCGCAAGCAGACGATCAGTGGATACAATGCTGCGAGCTGGGAAAAAAGCCTAGAATAATCCACGGCAGGCAGGCAAGCAAAATGTAAATAACGGGATTGGTTAGCTGCGCACAAATTCTTGCTTGTACCTGAAAAAGGTTTCACCTGCAACGCGGCCTTCTACTGGTTTTTGCGACGTGACATTCACTGACAAGGCACAGGCGCTGGTAGGTTTCTGCGAGCACCCACAATACAGCGTTGCAGTCTTCAAATCTGTGCAGAACTCTTTTTTTTACCTAAAATTAGCAAGATTCGCTTAAAACTCTTGTGGTGTATTATAGCCTTCTCCTGAGATGACATTCATAGCGATACTAAGAATAATAAAGATAAAAAGCATCATAGGCTGAAGAAATTATACGCAGGGTACGTCATTTTTTAGCCTTCCATAACTATATAGCTATATATGCATACATCCATATATTTAGCTAGATATCCATAAAAATCTATATCGATATATATGTATTTCTATATATTTATATAGATATTTATCTATACACAGGGACAGATAGATAGATAGATAGATAGACAGAGACTGTATGCAATAAGCCTGGATGTCTGACAGTTAAAGCTGCATCGTGATGTCATTAAGGCTCTAGTATGACACGTACAGCTTGGAACCATATATATTATAGCACGGCTGCCATTTACAGTCAGTCTCCATTGGAGTTGGAAGTTGGCAAACATGTACTAGGCTGTCTTCCCAAGAAGCCACAGCAGCCAGATAAATTGGATGTTCCACCGAACTGCTATTTTATTCAGCCAGTAAGGGGAAGGCGGTGGCCTACAAAATCTCATTGGTCGCTGCTGCTGCCGACATTTTTTTAAAAAGGTACGCTCAGTTGTTTCATGGAGAACATGAAGGTAGCTACTTACAATTCAGGCAGGTAGGTTCAGTTCTTGGAGGTTGGGGAATGCTTATGGGCAAGGCCTTATGTCTGATAATATTGGCTGCTTCCAACTGTACCTACCGCAAGCAGACGATCAGTGGATACAATGCTGCGAGCTGGGAAAAAAGCCTAGAATAATCCACGGCAGGCAGGCAAGCAAAATGTAAATAACGGGATTGGTTAGCTGCGCTAAAATTCTTGCTTGTACCTGAAAAAGGTTTCACCTGCAACGCGGCCTTCTACTGGTTTTTGCGACGTGACATTCACTGACAAGGCACAGGCGCTGGTAGGTTTCTGCGAGCACCCACAATACAGCGTTGCAGTCTTCAAATCTGTGCAGAACTCTTTTTTTTACCTAAAATTAGCAAGATTCGTTTAAAACTCTTGTGGTGTATTATAGCCTTCTCCTGAGATGACATTCATAGCGATACTAAGAATAATAAAGATAAAAAGCATCATAGGCTGAAGAAATTATACGCAGGGTACGTCATTTTTTAGCCTTCCATAACTATATAGCTATATATGCATACATCCATATATTTAGCTAGATATCCATAAAAATCTATATCTATATATATGTATTTCTATATATTTATATAGATATTTATCTATACACAGGGACAGATAGATAGATAGATAGATAGATAGATAGATAGATAGATAGACAGAGACTGTATGCAATAAGCCTGGATGTCTGACAGTTAAAGCTGCATCGTGATGTCATTAAGGCTCTATTATGACACGTACAGCTTGGAACCATATATATTATAGCACGGCTGCCATTTACAGTCAGTCTCCATTGGAGTTGGAAGTTGGCAAACATGTACTAGGCTGTCTTCCCAAGAAGCCACAGCAGCCAGATAAATTGGATGTTCCACCGAACTGCTATTTTATTCAGCCAGTAAGGGGAAAGCGGTGGCCTACAAAATCTCATTGGTCGCTGCTGCTGCCGACATTTTTTTAAAAAGGTACGCTCAGTTGTTTCATGGAGAACATGAAGGTAGCTACTTACAATTCAGGCAGGTAGGTTCAGTTCTTGGAGGTTGGGGAATGCTTATGGGCAAGGCCTTATGTCTGATCATATTGGCTGCTTCCAACTGTACCTACCGCAAGCAGACGATCAGTGGATACAATGCTGCGAGCTGGGAAAAAAGCCTAGAATAATCCACGGCAGGCAGGCAAGCAAAATGTAAATAACGGGATTGGTTAGCTGCGCTAAAATTCTTGCTTGTACCTGAAAAAGGTTTCACCTGCAACGCGGCCTTCTACTGGTTTTTGCGACGTGACATTCACTGACAAGGCACAGGCCTGGTAGGTTTCTGCGAGCACCCACAATACAGCGTTGCAGTCTTCAAATCTGTGCAGAACTCTTTTTTTTACCTAAAATTAGCAAGATTCGCTTAAAACTCTTGTGGTGTATTATAGCCTTCTCCTGAGATGACATTCATAGCGATACTAAGAATAATAAAGATAAAAATCATCATAGGCTGAAGAAATTATACGCAGAGTACGTCATTTTTTAGCCTTCCATAACTATATAGCTATATATGCATACATCCATATATTTAGCTAGATATCCATAAAAATCTATATCGATATATATGTATTTCTATATATTTATATAGATATTTATCTATACACAGGGACAGATAGATAGATAGATAGATAGACAGAGACTGTATGCAATAAGCCTGGATGTCTGACAGTTAAAGCTGCATCGTGATGTCATTAAGGCTCTATTATGACACGTACAGCTTGGAACCATATATATTATAGCACGGCTGCCATTTACAGTCAGTCTCCATTGGAGTTGGAAGTTGGCAAACATGTACTAGGCTGTCTTCCCAAGAAGCCACAGCAGCCAGATAAATTGGATGTTCCACCGAACTGCTATTTTATTCAGCCAGTAAGGGGAAAGCGGTGGCCTACAAAATCTCATTGGTCGCTGCTGCTGCCGACATTTTTTTAAAAAGGTACGCTCAGTTGTTTCATGGAGAACATGAAGGTAGCTACTTACAATTCAGGCAGGTAGGTTCAGTTCTTGGAGGTTGGGGAATGCTTATGGGCAAGGCCTTATGTCTGATCATATTGGCTGCTTCCAACTGTACCTACCGCAAGCAGACGATCAGTGGATACAATGCTGCGAGCTGGGAAAAAAGCCTAGAATAATCCACGGCAGGCAGGCAAGCAAAATGTAAATAACGGGATTGGTTAGCTGCGCACAAATTCTTGCTTGTACCTGAAAAAGGTTTCACCTGCAACGCGGCCTTCTACTGGTTTTTGCGACGTGACATTCACTGACAAGGCACAGGCGCTGGTAGGTTTCTGCGAGCACCCACAATACAGCGTTGCAGTCTTCAAATCTGTGCAGAACTCTTTTTTTTACCTAAAATTAGCAAGATTCGCTTAAAACTCTTGTGGTGTATTATAGCCTTCTCCTGAGATGACATTCATAGCGATACTAAGAATAATAAAGATAAAAAGCATCATAGGCTGAAGAAATTATACGCAGGGTACGTCATTTTTTAGCCTTCCATAACTATATAGCTATATATGCATACATCCATATATTTAGCTAGATATCCATAAAAATCTATATCGATATATATGTATTTCTATATATTTATATAGATATTTATCTATACACAGGGACAGATAGATAGATAGATAGATAGACAGAGACTGTATGCAATAAGCCTGGATGTCTGACAGTTAAAGCTGCATCGTGATGTCATTAAGGCTCTAGTATGACACGTACAGCTTGGAACCATATATATTATAGCACGGCTGCCATTTACAGTCAGTCTCCATTGGAGTTGGAAGTTGGCAAACATGTACTAGGCTGTCTTCCCAAGAAGCCACAGCAGCCAGATAAATTGGATGTTCCACCGAACTGCTATTTTATTCAGCCAGTAAGGGGAAGGCGGTGGCCTACAAAATCTCATTGGTCGCTGCTGCTGCCGACATTTTTTTAAAAAGGTACGCTCAGTTGTTTCATGGAGAACATGAAGGTAGCTACTTACAATTCAGGCAGGTAGGTTCAGTTCTTGGAGGTTGGGGAATGCTTATGGGCAAGGCCTTATGTCTGATAATATTGGCTGCTTCCAACTGTACCTACCGCAAGCAGACGATCAGTGGATACAATGCTGCGAGCTGGGAAAAAAGCCTAGAATAATCCACGGCAGGCAGGCAAGCAAAATGTAAATAACGGGATTGGTTAGCTGCGCTAAAATTCTTGCTTGTACCTGAAAAAGGTTTCACCTGCAACGCGGCCTTCTACTGGTTTTTGCGACGTGACATTCACTGACAAGGCACAGGCGCTGGTAGGTTTCTGCGAGCACCCACAATACAGCGTTGCAGTCTTCAAATCTGTGCAGAACTCTTTTTTTTACCTAAAATTAGCAAGATTCGTTTAAAACTCTTGTGGTGTATTATAGCCTTCTCCTGAGATGACATTCATAGCGATACTAAGAATAATAAAGATAAAAAGCATCATAGGCTGAAGAAATTATACGCAGGGTACGTCATTTTTTAGCCTTCCATAACTATATAGCTATATATGCATACATCCATATATTTAGCTAGATATCCATAAAAATCTATATCTATATATATGTATTTCTATATATTTATATAGATATTTATCTATACACAGGGACAGATAGATAGATAGATAGATAGATAGATAGATAGATAGATAGACAGAGACTGTATGCAATAAGCCTGGATGTCTGACAGTTAAAGCTGCATCGTGATGTCATTAAGGCTCTATTATGACACGTACAGCTTGGAACCATATATATTATAGCACGGCTGCCATTTACAGTCAGTCTCCATTGGAGTTGGAAGTTGGCAAACATGTACTAGGCTGTCTTCCCAAGAAGCCACAGCAGCCAGATAAATTGGATGTTCCACCGAACTGCTATTTTATTCAGCCAGTAAGGGGAAAGCGGTGGTCTACAAAATCTCATTGGTCGCTGCTGCTGCCGCCATTTTTTTAAAAAGGTACGCTCAGTTGTTTCATGGAGAACATTAAGGTAGCTACTTACAATTCAGGCAGGTAGGTTCAGTTCTTGGAGGTTGGGGAATGCTTAAGGGCAAGGCCTTATGTCTGATCATATTGGCTGCTTCCAACTGTACCTACCGCAAGCAGACGATCAGTGGATACAATGCTGCGAGCTGGGAAAAAAGCCTAGAATAATCCACGGCAGGCAGGCAAGCAAAATGTAAATAACGGGATTGGTTAGCTGCGCTAAAATTCTTGCTTGTACCTGAAAAAGGTTTCACCTGCAACGCGGCCTTCTACTGGTTTTTGCGACGTGACATTCACTGACAAGGCACAGGCGCTGGTAGGTTTCTGCGAGCACCCACAATACAGCGTTGCAGTCTTCAAATCTGTGCAGAACTCTTTTTTTTACCTAAAATTAGCAAGATTCGTTTAAAACTCTTGTGGTGTATTATAGCCTTCTCCTGAGATGACATTCATAGCGATACTAAGAATAATAAAGATAAAAAGCATCATAGGCTGAAGAAATTATACGCAGGGTACGTCATTTTTTAGCCTTCCATAACTATATAGCTATATATGCATACATCCATATATTTAGCTAGATATCCATAAAAATCTATATCGATATATATGTATTTCTATATATTTATATAGATATTTATCTATACACAGGGACAGATAGATAGATAGATAGATAGATAGATAGACAGAGACTGTATGCAATAAGCCTGGATGTCTGACAGTTAAAGCTGCATCGTGATGTCATTAAGGCTCTAGTATGACACGTACAGCTTGGAACCATATATATTATAGCACGGCTGCCATTTACAGTCAGTCTCCATTGGAGTTGGAAGTTGGCAAACATGTACTAGGCTGTCTTCCCAAGAAGCCACAGCAGCCAGATAAATTGGATGTTCCACCGAACTGCTATTTTATTCAGCCAGTAAGGGGAAAGCGGTGGCCTACAAAATCTCATTGGTCGCTGCTGCTGCCGACATTTTTTTAAAAAGGTACGCTCAGTTGTTTCATGGAGAACATGAAGGTAGCTACTTACAATTCAGGCAGGTAGGTTCAGTTCTTGGAGGTTGGGGAATGCTTATGGGCAAGGCCTTATGTCTGATCATATTGGCTGCTTCCAACTGTACCTACCGCAAGCAGACGATCAGTGGATACAATGCTGCGAGCTGGGAAAAAAGCCTAGAATAATCCACGGCAGGCAGGCAAGCAAAATGTAAATAACGGGATTGGTTAGCTGCGCACAAATTCTTGCTTGTACCTGAAAAAGGTTTCACCTGCAACGCGGCCTTCTACTGGTTTTTGCGACGTGACATTCACTGACAAGGCACAGGCGCTGGTAGGTTTCTGCGAGCACCCACAATACAGCGTTGCAGTCTTCAAATCTGTGCAGAACTCTTTTTTTTACCTAAAATTAGCAAGATTCGCTTAAAACTCTTGTGGTGTATTATAGCCTTCTCCTGAGATGACATTCATAGCGATACTAAGAATAATAAAGATAAAAAGCATCATAGGCTGAAGAAATTATACGCAGGGTACGTCATTTTTTAGCCTTCCATAACTATATAGCTATATATGCATACATCCATATATTTAGCTAGATATCCATAAAAATCTATATCGATATATATGTATTTCTATATATTTATATAGATATTTATCTATACACAGGGACAGATAGATAGATAGATAGATAGACAGAGACTGTATGCAATAAGCCTGGATGTCTGACAGTTAAAGCTGCATCGTGATGTCATTAAGGCTCTAGTATGACACGTACAGCTTGGAACCATATATATTATAGCACGGCTGCCATTTACAGTCAGTCTCCATTGGAGTTGGAAGTTGGCAAACATGTACTAGGCTGTCTTCCCAAGAAGCCACAGCAGCCAGATAAATTGGATGTTCCACCGAACTGCTATTTTATTCAGCCAGTAAGGGGAAGGCGGTGGCCTACAAAATCTCATTGGTCGCTGCTGCTGCCGACATTTTTTTAAAAAGGTACGCTCAGTTGTTTCATGGAGAACATGAAGGTAGCTACTTACAATTCAGGCAGGTAGGTTCAGTTCTTGGAGGTTGGGGAATGCTTATGGGCAAGGCCTTATGTCTGATAATATTGGCTGCTTCCAACTGTACCTACCGCAAGCAGACGATCAGTGGATACAATGCTGCGAGCTGGGAAAAAAGCCTAGAATAATCCACGGCAGGCAGGCAAGCAAAATGTAAATAACGGGATTGGTTAGCTGCGCTAAAATTCTTGCTTGTACCTGAAAAAGGTTTCACCTGCAACGCGGCCTTCTACTGGTTTTTGCGACGTGACATTCACTGACAAGGCACAGGCGCTGGTAGGTTTCTGCGAGCACCCACAATACAGCGTTGCAGTCTTCAAATCTGTGCAGAACTCTTTTTTTTACCTAAAATTAGCAAGATTCGTTTAAAACTCTTGTGGTGTATTATAGCCTTCTCCTGAGATGACATTCATAGCGATACTAAGAATAATAAAGATAAAAAGCATCATAGGCTGAAGAAATTATACGCAGGGTACGTCATTTTTTAGCCTTCCATAACTATATAGCTATATATGCATACATCCATATATTTAGCTAGATATCCATAAAAATCTATATCTATATATATGTATTTCTATATATTTATATAGATATTTATCTATACACAGGGACAGATAGATAGATAGATAGATAGATAGATAGATAGATAGATAGACAGAGACTGTATGCAATAAGCCTGGATGTCTGACAGTTAAAGCTGCATCGTGATGTCATTAAGGCTCTATTATGACACGTACAGCTTGGAACCATATATATTATAGCACGGCTGCCATTTACAGTCAGTCTCCATTGGAGTTGGAAGTTGGCAAACATGTACTAGGCTGTCTTCCCAAGAAGCCACAGCAGCCAGATAAATTGGATGTTCCACCGAACTGCTATTTTATTCAGCCAGTAAGGGGAAAGCGGTGGTCTACAAAATCTCATTGGTCGCTGCTGCTGCCGCCATTTTTTTAAAAAGGTACGCTCAGTTGTTTCATGGAGAACATTAAGGTAGCTACTTACAATTCAGGCAGGTAGGTTCAGTTCTTGGAGGTTGGGGAATGCTTAAGGGCAAGGCCTTATGTCTGATCATATTGGCTGCTTCCAACTGTACCTACCGCAAGCAGACGATCAGTGGATACAATGCTGCGAGCTGGGAAAAAAGCCTAGAATAATCCACGGCAGGCAGGCAAGCAAAATGTAAATAACGGGATTGGTTAGCTGCGCTAAAATTCTTGCTTGTACCTGAAAAAGGTTTCACCTGCAACGCGGCCTTCTACTGGTTTTTGCGACGTGACATTCACTGACAAGGCACAGGCGCTGGTAGGTTTCTGCGAGCACCCACAATACAGCGTTGCAGTCTTCAAATCTGTGCAGAACTCTTTTTTTTACCTAAAATTAGCAAGATTCGTTTAAAACTCTTGTGGTGTATTATAGCCTTCTCCTGAGATGACATTCATAGCGATACTAAGAATAATAAAGATAAAAAGCATCATAGGCTGAAGAAATTATACGCAGGGTACGTCATTTTTTAGCCTTCCATAACTATATAGCTATATATGCATACATCCATATATTTAGCTAGATATCCATAAAAATCTATATCGATATATATGTATTTCTATATATTTATATAGATATTTATCTATACACAGGGACAGATAGATAGATAGATAGATAGATAGATAGACAGAGACTGTATGCAATAAGCCTGGATGTCTGACAGTTAAAGCTGCATCGTGATGTCATTAAGGCTCTAGTATGACACGTACAGCTTGGAACCATATATATTATAGCACGGCTGCCATTTACAGTCAGTCTCCATTGGAGTTGGAAGTTGGCAAACATGTACTAGGCTGTCTTCCCAAGAAGCCACAGCAGCCTGATAAATTGGATGTTCCACCGAACTGCTATTTTATTCAGCCAGTAAGGGGAAAGCGGTGGCCTACAAAATCTCATTGGTCGCTGCTGCTGCCGACATTTTTTTAAAAAGGTACGCTCAGTTGTTTCATGGAGAACATGAAGGTAGCTACTTACAATTCAGGCAGGTAGGTTCAGTTCTTGGAGGTTGGGGAATGCTTATGGGCAAGGCCTTATGTCTGATCATATTGGCTGCTTCCAACTGTACCTACCGCAAGCAGACGATCAGTGGATACAATGCTGCGAGCTGGGAAAAAAGCCTAGAATAATCCACGGCAGGCAGGCAAGCAAAATGTAAATAACGGGATTGGTTAGCTGCGCAAAAATTCTTGCTTGTACCTGAAAAAGCTTTCACCTGCAACGCGGCCTTCTACTGGTTTTTGCGACGTGACATTCACTGACAAGGCACAGGCGCTGGTAGGTTTCTGCGAGCACCCACAATACAGCGTTGCAGTCTTCAAATCTGTGCAGAACTCTTTTTTTTACCTAAAATTAGCAAGATTCGCTTAAAACTCTTGTGGTGTATTATAGCCTTCTCCTGAGATGACATTCATAGCGATACTAAGAATAATAAAGATAAAAAGCATCATAGGCTGAAGAAATTATACGCAGGGTACGTCATTTTTTAGCCTTCCATAACTATATAGCTATATATGCATACATCCATATATTTAGCTAGATATCCATAAAAATCTATATCGATATATATGTATTTCTATATATTTATATAGATATTTATCTATACACAGGGACAGATAGATAGATAGATAGATAGACAGAGACTGTATGCAATAAGCCTGGATGTCTGACAGTTAAAGCTGCATCGTGATGTCATTAAGGCTCTATTATGACACGTACAGCTTGGAACCATATATATTATAGCACGGCTGCCATTTACAGTCAGTCTCCATTGGAGTTGGAAGTTGGCAAACATGTACTAGGCTGTCTTCCCAAGAAGCCACAGCAGCCAGATAAATTGGATGTTCCACCGAACTGCTATTTTATTCAGCCAGTAAGGGGAAAGCGGTGGTCTACAAAATCTCATTGGTCGCTGCTGCTGCCGCCATTTTTTTAAAAAGGTACGCTCAGTTGTTTCATGGAGAACATGAAGGTAGCTACTTACAATTCAGGCAGGTAGGTTCAGTTCTTGGAGGTTGGGGAATGCTTATGGGCAAGGCCTTATGTCTGATAATATTGGCTGCTTCCAACTGTACCTACCGCAAGCAGACGATCAGTGGATACAATGCTGCGAGCTGGGAAAAAAGCCTAGAATAATCCACGGCAGGCAGGCAAGCAAAATGTAAATAACGGGATTGGTTAGCTGCGCTAAAATTCTTGCTTGTACCTGAAAAAGGTTTCACCTGCAACGCGGCCTTCTACTGGTTTTTGCGACGTGACATTCACTGACAAGGCACAGGCCTGGTAGGTTTCTGCGAGCACCCACAATACAGCGTTGCAGTCTTCAAATCTGTGCAGAACTCTTTTTTTTACCTAAAATTAGCAAGATTCGCTTAAAACTCTTGTGGTGTATTATAGCCTTCTCCTGAGATGACATTCATAGCGATACTAAGAATAATAAAGATAAAAATCATCATAGGCTGAAGAAATTATACGCAGAGTACGTCATTTTTTAGCCTTCCATAACTATATAGCTATATATGCATACATCCATATATTTAGCTAGATATCCATAAAAATCTATATCGATATATATGTATTTCTATATATTTATATAGATATTTATCTATACACAGGGACAGATAGATAGATAGATAGATAGATAGATAGACAGAGACTGTATGCAATAAGCCTGGATGTCTGACAGTTAAAGCTGCATCGTGATGTCATTAAGGCTCTATTATGACACGTACAGCTTGGAACCATATATATTATAGCACGGCTGCCATTTACAGTCAGTCTCCATTGGAGTTGGAAGTTGGCAAACATGTACTAGGCTGTCTTCCCAAGAAGCCACAGCAGCCAGATAAATTGGATGTTCCACCGAACTGCTATTTTATTCAGCCAGTAAGGGGAAAGTGGTGGCCTACAAAATCTCATTGGTCGCTGCTGCTGCCGACATTTTTTTAAAAAGGTACGCTCAGTTGTTTCATGGAGAACATGAAGGTAGCTACTTACAATTCAGGCAGGTAGGTTCAGTTCTTGGAGGTTGGGGAATGCTTATGGGCAAGGCCTTATGTCTGATCATATTGGCTGCTTCCAACTGTACCTACCGCAAGCAGACGATCAGTGGATACAATGCTGCGAGCTGGGAAAAAAGCCTAGAATAATCCACGGCAGGCAGGCAAGCAAAATGTAAATAACGGGATTGGTTAGCTGCGCTAAAATTCTTGCTTGTACCTGAAAAAGGTTTCACCTGCAACGCGGCCTTCTACTGGTTTTTGCGACGTGACATTCACTGACAAGGCACAGGCCTGGTAGGTTTCTGCGAGCACCCACAATACAGCGTTGCAGTCTTCAAATCTGTGCAGAACTCTTTTTTTTACCTAAAATTAGCAAGATTCGCTTAAAACTCTTGTGGTGTATTATAGCCTTCTCCTGAGATGACATTCATAGCGATACTAAGAATAATAAAGATAAAAAGCATCATAGGCTGAAGAAATTATACGCAGGGTACGTCATTTTTTAGCCTTCCATAACTATATAGCTATATATGCATACATCCATATATTTAGCTAGATATCCATAAAAATCTATATCTATATATATGTATTTCTATATATTTATATAGATATTTATCTATACACAGGGACAGATAGATAGATAGATAGATAGATAGATAGATAGATAGACAGAGACTGTATGCAATAAGCCTGGATGTCTGACAGTTAAAGCTGCATCGTGATGTCATTAAGGCTCTATTATGACACGTACAGCTTGGAACCATATATATTATAGCACGGCTGCCATTTACAGTCAGTCTCCATTGGAGTTGGAAGTTGGCAAACATGTACTAGGCTGTCTTCCCAAGAAGCCACAGCAGCCAGATAAATTGGATGTTCCACCGAACTGCTATTTTATTCAGCCAGTAAGGGGAAAGCGGTGGCCTACAAAATCTCATTGGTCGCTGCTGCTGCCGACATTTTTTTAAAAAGGTACGCTCAGTTGTTTCATGGAGAACATGAAGGTAGCTACTTACAATTCAGGCAGGTAGGTTCAGTTCTTGGAGGTTGGGGAATGCTTATGGGCAAGGCCTTATGTCTGATCATATTGGCTGCTTCCAACTGTACCTACCGCAAGCAGACGATCAGTGGATACAATGCTGCGAGCTGGGAAAAAAGCCTAGAATAATCCACGGCAGGCAGGCAAGCAAAATGTAAATAACGGGATTGGTTAGCTGCGCTAAAATTCTTGCTTGTACCTGAAAAAGGTTTCACCTGCAACGCGGCCTTCTACTGGTTTTTGCGACGTGACATTCACTGACAAGGCACAGGCCTGGTAGGTTTCTGCGAGCACCCACAATACAGCGTTGCAGTCTTCAAATCTGTGCAGAACTCTTTTTTTTACCTAAAATTAGCAAGATTCGCTTAAAACTCTTGTGGTGTATTATAGCCTTCTCCTGAGATGACATTCATAGCGATACTAAGAATAATAAAGATAAAAATCATCATAGGCTGAAGAAATTATACGCAGAGTACGTCATTTTTTAGCCTTCCATAACTATATAGCTATATATGCATACATCCATATATTTAGCTAGATATCCATAAAAATCTATATCGATATATATGTATTTCTATATATTTATATAGATATTTATCTATACACAGGGACAGATAGATAGATAGATAGATAGACAGAGACTGTATGCAATAAGCCTGGATGTCTGACAGTTAAAGCTGCATCGTGATGTCATTAAGGCTCTATTATGACACGTACAGCTTGGAACCATATATATTATAGCACGGCTGCCATTTACAGTCAGTCTCCATTGGAGTTGGAAGTTGGCAAACATGTACTAGGCTGTCTTCCCAAGAAGCCACAGCAGCCAGATAAATTGGATGTTCCACCGAACTGCTATTTTATTCAGCCAGTAAGGGGAAAGTGGTGGCCTACAAAATCTCATTGGTCGCTGCTGCTGCCGACATTTTTTTAAAAAGGTACGCTCAGTTGTTTCATGGAGAACATGAAGGTAGCTACTTACAATTCAGGCAGGTAGGTTCAGTTCTTGGAGGTTGGGGAATGCTTATGGGCAAGGCCTTATGTCTGATCATATTGGCTGCTTCCAACTGTACCTACCGCAAGCAGACGATCAGTGGATACAATGCTGCGAGCTGGGAAAAAAGCCTAGAATAATCCACGGCAGGCAGGCAAGCAAAATGTAAATAACGGGATTGGTTAGCTGCGCTAAAATTCTTGCTTGTACCTGAAAAAGGTTTCACCTGCAACGCGGCCTTCTACTGGTTTTTGCGACGTGACATTCACTGACAAGGCACAGGCCTGGTAGGTTTCTGCGAGCACCCACAATACAGCGTTGCAGTCTTCAAATCTGTGCAGAACTCTTTTTTTTACCTAAAATTAGCAAGATTCGCTTAAAACTCTTGTGGTGTATTATAGCCTTCTCCTGAGATGACATTCATAGCGATACTAAGAATAATAAAGATAAAAAGCATCATAGGCTGAAGAAATTATACGCAGGGTACGTCATTTTTTAGCCTTCCATAACTATATAGCTATATATGCATACATCCATATATTTAGCTAGATATCCATAAAAATCTATATCTATATATATGTATTTCTATATATTTATATAGATATTTATCTATACACAGGGACAGATAGATAGATAGATAGATAGATAGATAGATAGATAGATAGACAGAGACTGTATGCAATAAGCCTGGATGTCTGACAGTTAAAGCTGCATCGTGATGTCATTAAGGCTCTATTATGACACGTACAGCTTGGAACCATATATATTATAGCACGGCTGCCATTTACAGTCAGTCTCCATTGGAGTTGGAAGTTGGCAAACATGTACTAGGCTGTCTTCCCAAGAAGCCACAGCAGCCAGATAAATTGGATGTTCCACCGAACTGCTATTTTATTCAGCCAGTAAGGGGAAAGCGGTGGCCTACAAAATCTCATTGGTCGCTGCTGCTGCCGACATTTTTTTAAAAAGGTACGCTCAGTTGTTTCATGGAGAACATGAAGGTAGCTACTTACAATTCAGGCAGGTAGGTTCAGTTCTTGGAGGTTGGGGAATGCTTATGGGCAAGGCCTTATGTCTGATCATATTGGCTGCTTCCAACTGTACCTACCGCAAGCAGACGATCAGTGGATACAATGCTGCGAGCTGGGAAAAAAGCCTAGAATAATCCACGGCAGGCAGGCAAGCAAAATGTAAATAACGGGATTGGTTAGCTGCGCTAAAATTCTTGCTTGTACCTGAAAAAGGTTTCACCTGCAACGCGGCCTTCTACTGGTTTTTGCGACGTGACATTCACTGACAAGGCACAGGCCTGGTAGGTTTCTGCGAGCACCCACAATACAGCGTTGCAGTCTTCAAATCTGTGCAGAACTCTTTTTTTTACCTAAAATTAGCAAGATTCGCTTAAAACTCTTGTGGTGTATTATAGCCTTCTCCTGAGATGACATTCATAGCGATACTAAGAATAATAAAGATAAAAATCATCATAGGCTGAAGAAATTATACGCAGAGTACGTCATTTTTTAGCCTTCCATAACTATATAGCTATATATGCATACATCCATATATTTAGCTAGATATCCATAAAAATCTATATCGATATATATGTATTTCTATATATTTATATAGATATTTATCTATACACAGGGACAGATAGATAGATAGATAGATAGACAGAGACTGTATGCAATAAGCCTGGATGTCTGACAGTTAAAGCTGCATCGTGATGTCATTAAGGCTCTATTATGACACGTACAGCTTGGAACCATATATATTATAGCACGGCTGCCATTTACAGTCAGTCTCCATTGGAGTTGGAAGTTGGCAAACATGTACTAGGCTGTCTTCCCAAGAAGCCACAGCAGCCAGATAAATTGGATGTTCCACCGAACTGCTATTTTATTCAGCCAGTAAGGGGAAAGCGGTGGCCTACAAAATCTCATTGGTCGCTGCTGCTGCCGACATTTTTTTAAAAAGGTACGCTCAGTTGTTTCATGGAGAACATGAAGGTAGCTACTTACAATTCAGGCAGGTAGGTTCAGTTCTTGGAGGTTGGGGAATGCTTATGGGCAAGGCCTTATGTCTGATCATATTGGCTGCTTCCAACTGTACCTACCGCAAGCAGACGATCAGTGGATACAATGCTGCGAGCTGGGAAAAAAGCCTAGAATAATCCACGGCAGGCAGGCAAGCAAAATGTAAATAACGGGATTGGTTAGCTGCGCACAAATTCTTGCTTGTACCTGAAAAAGGTTTCACCTGCAACGCGGCCTTCTACTGGTTTTTGCGACGTGACATTCACTGACAAGGCACAGGCGCTGGTAGGTTTCTGCGAGCACCCACAATACAGCGTTGCAGTCTTCAAATCTGTGCAGAACTCTTTTTTTTACCTAAAATTAGCAAGATTCGCTTAAAACTCTTGTGGTGTATTATAGCCTTCTCCTGAGATGACATTCATAGCGATACTAAGAATAATAAAGATAAAAAGCATCATAGGCTGAAGAAATTATACGCAGGGTACGTCATTTTTTAGCCTTCCATAACTATATAGCTATATATGCATACATCCATATATTTAGCTAGATATCCATAAAAATCTATATCGATATATATGTATTTCTATATATTTATATAGATATTTATCTATACACAGGGACAGATAGATAGATAGATAGATAGACAGAGACTGTATGCAATAAGCCTGGATGTCTGACAGTTAAAGCTGCATCGTGATGTCATTAAGGCTCTAGTATGACACGTACAGCTTGGAACCATATATATTATAGCACGGCTGCCATTTACAGTCAGTCTCCATTGGAGTTGGAAGTTGGCAAACATGTACTAGGCTGTCTTCCCAAGAAGCCACAGCAGCCAGATAAATTGGATGTTCCACCGAACTGCTATTTTATTCAGCCAGTAAGGGGAAGGCGGTGGCCTACAAAATCTCATTGGTCGCTGCTGCTGCCGACATTTTTTTAAAAAGGTACGCTCAGTTGTTTCATGGAGAACATGAAGGTAGCTACTTACAATTCAGGCAGGTAGGTTCAGTTCTTGGAGGTTGGGGAATGCTTATGGGCAAGGCCTTATGTCTGATAATATTGGCTGCTTCCAACTGTACCTACCGCAAGCAGACGATCAGTGGATACAATGCTGCGAGCTGGGAAAAAAGCCTAGAATAATCCACGGCAGGCAGGCAAGCAAAATGTAAATAACGGGATTGGTTAGCTGCGCTAAAATTCTTGCTTGTACCTGAAAAAGGTTTCACCTGCAACGCGGCCTTCTACTGGTTTTTGCGACGTGACATTCACTGACAAGGCACAGGCGCTGGTAGGTTTCTGCGAGCACCCACAATACAGCGTTGCAGTCTTCAAATCTGTGCAGAACTCTTTTTTTTACCTAAAATTAGCAAGATTCGTTTAAAACTCTTGTGGTGTATTATAGCCTTCTCCTGAGATGACATTCATAGCGATACTAAGAATAATAAAGATAAAAAGCATCATAGGCTGAAGAAATTATACGCAGGGTACGTCATTTTTTAGCCTTCCATAACTATATAGCTATATATGCATACATCCATATATTTAGCTAGATATCCATAAAAATCTATATCTATATATATGTATTTCTATATATTTATATAGATATTTATCTATACACAGGGACAGATAGATAGATAGATAGATAGATAGATAGATAGATAGATAGATAGACAGAGACTGTATGCAATAAGCCTGGATGTCTGACAGTTAAAGCTGCATCGTGATGTCATTAAGGCTCTATTATGACACGTACAGCTTGGAACCATATATATTATAGCACGGCTGCCATTTACAGTCAGTCTCCATTGGAGTTGGAAGTTGGCAAACATGTACTAGGCTGTCTTCCCAAGAAGCCACAGCAGCCAGATAAATTGGATGTTCCACCGAACTGCTATTTTATTCAGCCAGTAAGGGGAAAGCGGTGGCCTACAAAATCTCATTGGTCGCTGCTGCTGCCGACATTTTTTTAAAAAGGTACGCTCAGTTGTTTCATGGAGAACATGAAGGTAGCTACTTACAATTCAGGCAGGTAGGTTCAGTTCTTGGAGGTTGGGGAATGCTTATGGGCAAGGCCTTATGTCTGATCATATTGGCTGCTTCCAACTGTACCTACCGCAAGCAGACGATCAGTGGATACAATGCTGCGAGCTGGGAAAAAAGCCTAGAATAATCCACGGCAGGCAGGCAAGCAAAATGTAAATAACGGGATTGGTTAGCTGCGCTAAAATTCTTGCTTGTACCTGAAAAAGGTTTCACCTGCAACGCGGCCTTCTACTGGTTTTTGCGACGTGACATTCACTGACAAGGCACAGGCCTGGTAGGTTTCTGCGAGCACCCACAATACAGCGTTGCAGTCTTCAAATCTGTGCAGAACTCTTTTTTTTACCTAAAATTAGCAAGATTCGCTTAAAACTCTTGTGGTGTATTATAGCCTTCTCCTGAGATGACATTCATAGCGATACTAAGAATAATAAAGATAAAAATCATCATAGGCTGAAGAAATTATACGCAGAGTACGTCATTTTTTAGCCTTCCATAACTATATAGCTATATATGCATACATCCATATATTTAGCTAGATATCCATAAAAATCTATATCGATATATATGTATTTCTATATATTTATATAGATATTTATCTATACACAGGGACAGATAGATAGATAGATAGATAGACAGAGACTGTATGCAATAAGCCTGGATGTCTGACAGTTAAAGCTGCATCGTGATGTCATTAAGGCTCTATTATGACACGTACAGCTTGGAACCATATATATTATAGCACGGCTGCCATTTACAGTCAGTCTCCATTGGAGTTGGAAGTTGGCAAACATGTACTAGGCTGTCTTCCCAAGAAGCCACAGCAGCCAGATAAATTGGATGTTCCACCGAACTGCTATTTTATTCAGCCAGTAAGGGGAAAGCGGTGGCCTACAAAATCTCATTGGTCGCTGCTGCTGCCGACATTTTTTTAAAAAGGTACGCTCAGTTGTTTCATGGAGAACATGAAGGTAGCTACTTACAATTCAGGCAGGTAGGTTCAGTTCTTGGAGGTTGGGGAATGCTTATGGGCAAGGCCTTATGTCTGATCATATTGGCTGCTTCCAACTGTACCTACCGCAAGCAGACGATCAGTGGATACAATGCTGCGAGCTGGGAAAAAAGCCTAGAATAATCCACGGCAGGCAGGCAAGCAAAATGTAAATAACGGGATTGGTTAGCTGCGCACAAATTCTTGCTTGTACCTGAAAAAGGTTTCACCTGCAACGCGGCCTTCTACTGGTTTTTGCGACGTGACATTCACTGACAAGGCACAGGCGCTGGTAGGTTTCTGCGAGCACCCACAATACAGCGTTGCAGTCTTCAAATCTGTGCAGAACTCTTTTTTTTACCTAAAATTAGCAAGATTCGCTTAAAACTCTTGTGGTGTATTATAGCCTTCTCCTGAGATGACATTCATAGCGATACTAAGAATAATAAAGATAAAAAGCATCATAGGCTGAAGAAATTATACGCAGGGTACGTCATTTTTTAGCCTTCCATAACTATATAGCTATATATGCATACATCCATATATTTAGCTAGATATCCATAAAAATCTATATCGATATATATGTATTTCTATATATTTATATAGATATTTATCTATACACAGGGACAGATAGATAGATAGATAGATAGACAGAGACTGTATGCAATAAGCCTGGATGTCTGACAGTTAAAGCTGCATCGTGATGTCATTAAGGCTCTAGTATGACACGTACAGCTTGGAACCATATATATTATAGCACGGCTGCCATTTACAGTCAGTCTCCATTGGAGTTGGAAGTTGGCAAACATGTACTAGGCTGTCTTCCCAAGAAGCCACAGCAGCCAGATAAATTGGATGTTCCACCGAACTGCTATTTTATTCAGCCAGTAAGGGGAAGGCGGTGGCCTACAAAATCTCATTGGTCGCTGCTGCTGCCGACATTTTTTTAAAAAGGTACGCTCAGTTGTTTCATGGAGAACATGAAGGTAGCTACTTACAATTCAGGCAGGTAGGTTCAGTTCTTGGAGGTTGGGGAATGCTTATGGGCAAGGCCTTATGTCTGATAATATTGGCTGCTTCCAACTGTACCTACCGCAAGCAGACGATCAGTGGATACAATGCTGCGAGCTGGGAAAAAAGCCTAGAATAATCCACGGCAGGCAGGCAAGCAAAATGTAAATAACGGGATTGGTTAGCTGCGCTAAAATTCTTGCTTGTACCTGAAAAAGGTTTCACCTGCAACGCGGCCTTCTACTGGTTTTTGCGACGTGACATTCACTGACAAGGCACAGGCGCTGGTAGGTTTCTGCGAGCACCCACAATACAGCGTTGCAGTCTTCAAATCTGTGCAGAACTCTTTTTTTTACCTAAAATTAGCAAGATTCGTTTAAAACTCTTGTGGTGTATTATAGCCTTCTCCTGAGATGACATTCATAGCGATACTAAGAATAATAAAGATAAAAAGCATCATAGGCTGAAGAAATTATACGCAGGGTACGTCATTTTTTAGCCTTCCATAACTATATAGCTATATATGCATACATCCATATATTTAGCTAGATATCCATAAAAATCTATATCTATATATATGTATTTCTATATATTTATATAGATATTTATCTATACACAGGGACAGATAGATAGATAGATAGATAGATAGATAGATAGATAGATAGACAGAGACTGTATGCAATAAGCCTGGATGTCTGACAGTTAAAGCTGCATCGTGATGTCATTAAGGCTCTATTATGACACGTACAGCTTGGAACCATATATATTATAGCACGGCTGCCATTTACAGTCAGTCTCCATTGGAGTTGGAAGTTGGCAAACATGTACTAGGCTGTCTTCCCAAGAAGCCACAGCAGCCAGATAAATTGGATGTTCCACCGAACTGCTATTTTATTCAGCCAGTAAGGGGAAAGCGGTGGTCTACAAAATCTCATTGGTCGCTGCTGCTGCCGCCATTTTTTTAAAAAGGTACGCTCAGTTGTTTCATGGAGAACATTAAGGTAGCTACTTACAATTCAGGCAGGTAGGTTCAGTTCTTGGAGGTTGGGGAATGCTTAAGGGCAAGGCCTTATGTCTGATCATATTGGCTGCTTCCAACTGTACCTACCGCAAGCAGACGATCAGTGGATACAATGCTGCGAGCTGGGAAAAAAGCCTAGAATAATCCACGGCAGGCAGGCAAGCAAAATGTAAATAACGGGATTGGTTAGCTGCGCTAAAATTCTTGCTTGTACCTGAAAAAGGTTTCACCTGCAACGCGGCCTTCTACTGGTTTTTGCGACGTGACATTCACTGACAAGGCACAGGCGCTGGTAGGTTTCTGCGAGCACCCACAATACAGCGTTGCAGTCTTCAAATCTGTGCAGAACTCTTTTTTTTACCTAAAATTAGCAAGATTCGTTTAAAACTCTTGTGGTGTATTATAGCCTTCTCCTGAGATGACATTCATAGCGATACTAAGAATAATAAAGATAAAAAGCATCATAGGCTGAAGAAATTATACGCAGGGTACGTCATTTTTTAGCCTTCCATAACTATATAGCTATATATGCATACATCCATATATTTAGCTAGATATCCATAAAAATCTATATCGATATATATGTATTTCTATATATTTATATAGATATTTATCTATACACAGGGACAGATAGATAGATAGATAGATAGATAGATAGACAGAGACTGTATGCAATAAGCCTGGATGTCTGACAGTTAAAGCTGCATCGTGATGTCATTAAGGCTCTAGTATGACACGTACAGCTTGGAACCATATATATTATAGCACGGCTGCCATTTACAGTCAGTCTCCATTGGAGTTGGAAGTTGGCAAACATGTACTAGGCTGTCTTCCCAAGAAGCCACAGCAGCCTGATAAATTGGATGTTCCACCGAACTGCTATTTTATTCAGCCAGTAAGGGGAAAGCGGTGGCCTACAAAATCTCATTGGTCGCTGCTGCTGCCGACATTTTTTTAAAAAGGTACGCTCAGTTGTTTCATGGAGAACATGAAGGTAGCTACTTACAATTCAGGCAGGTAGGTTCAGTTCTTGGAGGTTGGGGAATGCTTATGGGCAAGGCCTTATGTCTGATCATATTGGCTGCTTCCAACTGTACCTACCGCAAGCAGACGATCAGTGGATACAATGCTGCGAGCTGGGAAAAAAGCCTAGAATAATCCACGGCAGGCAGGCAAGCAAAATGTAAATAACGGGATTGGTTAGCTGCGCAAAAATTCTTGCTTGTACCTGAAAAAGCTTTCACCTGCAACGCGGCCTTCTACTGGTTTTTGCGACGTGACATTCACTGACAAGGCACAGGCGCTGGTAGGTTTCTGCGAGCACCCACAATACAGCGTTGCAGTCTTCAAATCTGTGCAGAACTCTTTTTTTTACCTAAAATTAGCAAGATTCGCTTAAAACTCTTGTGGTGTATTATAGCCTTCTCCTGAGATGACATTCATAGCGATACTAAGAATAATAAAGATAAAAAGCATCATAGGCTGAAGAAATTATACGCAGGGTACGTCATTTTTTAGCCTTCCATAACTATATAGCTATATATGCATACATCCATATATTTAGCTAGATATCCATAAAAATCTATATCGATATATATGTATTTCTATATATTTATATAGATATTTATCTATACACAGGGACAGATAGATAGATAGATAGATAGACAGAGACTGTATGCAATAAGCCTGGATGTCTGACAGTTAAAGCTGCATCGTGATGTCATTAAGGCTCTATTATGACACGTACAGCTTGGAACCATATATATTATAGCACGGCTGCCATTTACAGTCAGTCTCCATTGGAGTTGGAAGTTGGCAAACATGTACTAGGCTGTCTTCCCAAGAAGCCACAGCAGCCAGATAAATTGGATGTTCCACCGAACTGCTATTTTATTCAGCCAGTAAGGGGAAAGCGGTGGTCTACAAAATCTCATTGGTCGCTGCTGCTGCCGCCATTTTTTTAAAAAGGTACGCTCAGTTGTTTCATGGAGAACATGAAGGTAGCTACTTACAATTCAGGCAGGTAGGTTCAGTTCTTGGAGGTTGGGGAATGCTTATGGGCAAGGCCTTATGTCTGATAATATTGGCTGCTTCCAACTGTACCTACCGCAAGCAGACGATCAGTGGATACAATGCTGCGAGCTGGGAAAAAAGCCTAGAATAATCCACGGCAGGCAGGCAAGCAAAATGTAAATAACGGGATTGGTTAGCTGCGCTAAAATTCTTGCTTGTACCTGAAAAAGGTTTCACCTGCAACGCGGCCTTCTACTGGTTTTTGCGACGTGACATTCACTGACAAGGCACAGGCGCTGGTAGGTTTCTGCGAGCACCCACAATACAGCGTTGCAGTCTTCAAATCTGTGCAGAACTCTTTTTTTTACCTAAAATTAGCAAGATTCGTTTAAAACTCTTGTGGTGTATTATAGCCTTCTCCTGAGATGACATTCATAGCGATACTAAGAATAATAAAGATAAAAAGCATCATAGGCTGAAGAAATTATACGCAGGGTACGTCATTTTTTAGCCTTCCATAACTATATAGCTATATATGCATACATCCATATATTTAGCTAGATATCCATAAAAATCTATATCTATATATATGTATTTCTATATATTTATATAGATATTTATCTATACACAGGGACAGATAGATAGATAGATAGATAGATAGATAGATAGATAGACAGAGACTGTATGCAATAAGCCTGGATGTCTGACAGTTAAAGCTGCATCGTGATGTCATTAAGGCTCTATTATGACACGTACAGCTTGGAACCATATATATTATAGCACGGCTGCCATTTACAGTCAGTCTCCATTGGAGTTGGAAGTTGGCAAACATGTACTAGGCTGTCTTCCCAAGAAGCCACAGCAGCCAGATAAATTGGATGTTCCACCGAACTGCTATTTTATTCAGCCAGTAAGGGGAAAGCGGTGGCCTACAAAATCTCATTGGTCGCTGCTGCTGCCGACATTTTTTTAAAAAGGTACGCTCAGTTGTTTCATGGAGAACATGAAGGTAGCTACTTACAATTCAGGCAGGTAGGTTCAGTTCTTGGAGGTTGGGGAATGCTTATGGGCAAGGCCTTATGTCTGATCATATTGGCTGCTTCCAACTGTACCTACCGCAAGCAGACGATCAGTGGATACAATGCTGCGAGCTGGGAAAAAAGCCTAGAATAATCCACGGCAGGCAGGCAAGCAAAATGTAAATAACGGGATTGGTTAGCTGCGCTAAAATTCTTGCTTGTACCTGAAAAAGGTTTCACCTGCAACGCGGCCTTCTACTGGTTTTTGCGACGTGACATTCACTGACAAGGCACAGGCCTGGTAGGTTTCTGCGAGCACCCACAATACAGCGTTGCAGTCTTCAAATCTGTGCAGAACTCTTTTTTTTACCTAAAATTAGCAAGATTCGCTTAAAACTCTTGTGGTGTATTATAGCCTTCTCCTGAGATGACATTCATAGCGATACTAAGAATAATAAAGATAAAAATCATCATAGGCTGAAGAAATTATACGCAGAGTACGTCATTTTTTAGCCTTCCATAACTATATAGCTATATATGCATACATCCATATATTTAGCTAGATATCCATAAAAATCTATATCGATATATATGTATTTCTATATATTTATATAGATATTTATCTATACACAGGGACAGATAGATAGATAGATAGATAGATAGACAGAGACTGTATGCAATAAGCCTGGATGTCTGACAGTTAAAGCTGCATCGTGATGTCATTAAGGCTCTATTATGACACGTACAGCTTGGAACCATATATATTATAGCACGGCTGCCATTTACAGTCAGTCTCCATTGGAGTTGGAAGTTGGCAAACATGTACTAGGCTGTCTTCCCAAGAAGCCACAGCAGCCAGATAAATTGGATGTTCCACCGAACTGCTATTTTATTCAGCCAGTAAGGGGAAAGTGGTGGCCTACAAAATCTCATTGGTCGCTGCTGCTGCCGACATTTTTTTAAAAAGGTACGCTCAGTTGTTTCATGGAGAACATGAAGGTAGCTACTTACAATTCAGGCAGGTAGGTTCAGTTCTTGGAGGTTGGGGAATGCTTATGGGCAAGGCCTTATGTCTGATCATATTGGCTGCTTCCAACTGTACCTACCGCAAGCAGACGATCAGTGGATACAATGCTGCGAGCTGGGAAAAAAGCCTAGAATAATCCACGGCAGGCAGGCAAGCAAAATGTAAATAACGGGATTGGTTAGCTGCGCTAAAATTCTTGCTTGTACCTGAAAAAGGTTTCACCTGCAACGCGGCCTTCTACTGGTTTTTGCGACGTGACATTCACTGACAAGGCACAGGCCTGGTAGGTTTCTGCGAGCACCCACAATACAGCGTTGCAGTCTTCAAATCTGTGCAGAACTCTTTTTTTTACCTAAAATTAGCAAGATTCGCTTAAAACTCTTGTGGTGTATTATAGCCTTCTCCTGAGATGACATTCATAGCGATACTAAGAATAATAAAGATAAAAAGCATCATAGGCTGAAGAAATTATACGCAGGGTACGTCATTTTTTAGCCTTCCATAACTATATAGCTATATATGCATACATCCATATATTTAGCTAGATATCCATAAAAATCTATATCTATATATATGTATTTCTATATATTTATATAGATATTTATCTATACACAGGGACAGATAGATAGATAGATAGATAGATAGATAGATAGATAGATAGACAGAGACTGTATGCAATAAGCCTGGATGTCTGACAGTTAAAGCTGCATCGTGATGTCATTAAGGCTCTATTATGACACGTACAGCTTGGAACCATATATATTATAGCACGGCTGCCATTTACAGTCAGTCTCCATTGGAGTTGGAAGTTGGCAAACATGTACTAGGCTGTCTTCCCAAGAAGCCACAGCAGCCAGATAAATTGGATGTTCCACCGAACTGCTATTTTATTCAGCCAGTAAGGGGAAAGCGGTGGCCTACAAAATCTCATTGGTCGCTGCTGCTGCCGACATTTTTTTAAAAAGGTACGCTCAGTTGTTTCATGGAGAACATGAAGGTAGCTACTTACAATTCAGGCAGGTAGGTTCAGTTCTTGGAGGTTGGGGAATGCTTATGGGCAAGGCCTTATGTCTGATCATATTGGCTGCTTCCAACTGTACCTACCGCAAGCAGACGATCAGTGGATACAATGCTGCGAGCTGGGAAAAAAGCCTAGAATAATCCACGGCAGGCAGGCAAGCAAAATGTAAATAACGGGATTGGTTAGCTGCGCTAAAATTCTTGCTTGTACCTGAAAAAGGTTTCACCTGCAACGCGGCCTTCTACTGGTTTTTGCGACGTGACATTCACTGACAAGGCACAGGCCTGGTAGGTTTCTGCGAGCACCCACAATACAGCGTTGCAGTCTTCAAATCTGTGCAGAACTCTTTTTTTTACCTAAAATTAGCAAGATTCGCTTAAAACTCTTGTGGTGTATTATAGCCTTCTCCTGAGATGACATTCATAGCGATACTAAGAATAATAAAGATAAAAATCATCATAGGCTGAAGAAATTATACGCAGAGTACGTCATTTTTTAGCCTTCCATAACTATATAGCTATATATGCATACATCCATATATTTAGCTAGATATCCATAAAAATCTATATCGATATATATGTATTTCTATATATTTATATAGATATTTATCTATACACAGGGACAGATAGATAGATAGATAGATAGACAGAGACTGTATGCAATAAGCCTGGATGTCTGACAGTTAAAGCTGCATCGTGATGTCATTAAGGCTCTATTATGACACGTACAGCTTGGAACCATATATATTATAGCACGGCTGCCATTTACAGTCAGTCTCCATTGGAGTTGGAAGTTGGCAAACATGTACTAGGCTGTCTTCCCAAGAAGCCACAGCAGCCAGATAAATTGGATGTTCCACCGAACTGCTATTTTATTCAGCCAGTAAGGGGAAAGCGGTGGCCTACAAAATCTCATTGGTCGCTGCTGCTGCCGACATTTTTTTAAAAAGGTACGCTCAGTTGTTTCATGGAGAACATGAAGGTAGCTACTTACAATTCAGGCAGGTAGGTTCAGTTCTTGGAGGTTGGGGAATGCTTATGGGCAAGGCCTTATGTCTGATCATATTGGCTGCTTCCAACTGTACCTACCGCAAGCAGACGATCAGTGGATACAATGCTGCGAGCTGGGAAAAAAGCCTAGAATAATCCACGGCAGGCAGGCAAGCAAAATGTAAATAACGGGATTGGTTAGCTGCGCACAAATTCTTGCTTGTACCTGAAAAAGGTTTCACCTGCAACGCGGCCTTCTACTGGTTTTTGCGACGTGACATTCACTGACAAGGCACAGGCGCTGGTAGGTTTCTGCGAGCACCCACAATACAGCGTTGCAGTCTTCAAATCTGTGCAGAACTCTTTTTTTTACCTAAAATTAGCAAGATTCGCTTAAAACTCTTGTGGTGTATTATAGCCTTCTCCTGAGATGACATTCATAGCGATACTAAGAATAATAAAGATAAAAAGCATCATAGGCTGAAGAAATTATACGCAGGGTACGTCATTTTTTAGCCTTCCATAACTATATAGCTATATATGCATACATCCATATATTTAGCTAGATATCCATAAAAATCTATATCGATATATATGTATTTCTATATATTTATATAGATATTTATCTATACACAGGGACAGATAGATAGATAGATAGATAGACAGAGACTGTATGCAATAAGCCTGGATGTCTGACAGTTAAAGCTGCATCGTGATGTCATTAAGGCTCTAGTATGACACGTACAGCTTGGAACCATATATATTATAGCACGGCTGCCATTTACAGTCAGTCTCCATTGGAGTTGGAAGTTGGCAAACATGTACTAGGCTGTCTTCCCAAGAAGCCACAGCAGCCAGATAAATTGGATGTTCCACCGAACTGCTATTTTATTCAGCCAGTAAGGGGAAGGCGGTGGCCTACAAAATCTCATTGGTCGCTGCTGCTGCCGACATTTTTTTAAAAAGGTACGCTCAGTTGTTTCATGGAGAACATGAAGGTAGCTACTTACAATTCAGGCAGGTAGGTTCAGTTCTTGGAGGTTGGGGAATGCTTATGGGCAAGGCCTTATGTCTGATAATATTGGCTGCTTCCAACTGTACCTACCGCAAGCAGACGATCAGTGGATACAATGCTGCGAGCTGGGAAAAAAGCCTAGAATAATCCACGGCAGGCAGGCAAGCAAAATGTAAATAACGGGATTGGTTAGCTGCGCTAAAATTCTTGCTTGTACCTGAAAAAGGTTTCACCTGCAACGCGGCCTTCTACTGGTTTTTGCGACGTGACATTCACTGACAAGGCACAGGCGCTGGTAGGTTTCTGCGAGCACCCACAATACAGCGTTGCAGTCTTCAAATCTGTGCAGAACTCTTTTTTTTACCTAAAATTAGCAAGATTCGTTTAAAACTCTTGTGGTGTATTATAGCCTTCTCCTGAGATGACATTCATAGCGATACTAAGAATAATAAAGATAAAAAGCATCATAGGCTGAAGAAATTATACGCAGGGTACGTCATTTTTTAGCCTTCCATAACTATATAGCTATATATGCATACATCCATATATTTAGCTAGATATCCATAAAAATCTATATCTATATATATGTATTTCTATATATTTATATAGATATTTATCTATACACAGGGACAGATAGATAGATAGATAGATAGATAGATAGATAGACAGAGACTGTATGCAATAAGCCTGGATGTCTGACAGTTAAAGCTGCATCGTGATGTCATTAAGGCTCTATTATGACACGTACAGCTTGGAACCATATATATTATAGCACGGCTGCCATTTACAGTCAGTCTCCATTGGAGTTGGAAGTTGGCAAACATGTACTAGGCTGTCTTCCCAAGAAGCCACAGCAGCCAGATAAATTGGATGTTCCACCGAACTGCTATTTTATTCAGCCAGTAAGGGGAAAGCGGTGGCCTACAAAATCTCATTGGTCGCTGCTGCTGCCGACATTTTTTTAAAAAGGTACGCTCAGTTGTTTCATGGAGAACATGAAGGTAGCTACTTACAATTCAGGCAGGTAGGTTCAGTTCTTGGAGGTTGGGGAATGCTTATGGGCAAGGCCTTATGTCTGATCATATTGGCTGCTTCCAACTGTACCTACCGCAAGCAGACGATCAGTGGATACAATGCTGCGAGCTGGGAAAAAAGCCTAGAATAATCCACGGCAGGCAGGCAAGCAAAATGTAAATAACGGGATTGGTTAGCTGCGCTAAAATTCTTGCTTGTACCTGAAAAAGGTTTCACCTGCAACGCGGCCTTCTACTGGTTTTTGCGACGTGACATTCACTGACAAGGCACAGGCGCTGGTAGGTTTCTGCGAGCACCCACAATACAGCGTTGCAGTCTTCAAATCTGTGCAGAACTCTTTTTTTTACCTAAAATTAGCAAGATTCGCTTAAAACTCTTGTGGTGTATTATAGCCTTCTCCTGAGATGACATTCATAGCGATACTAAGAATAATAAAGATAAAAAGCATCATAGGCTGAAGAAATTATACGCAGGGTACGTCATTTTTTAGCCTTCCATAACTATATAGCTATATATGCATACATCCATATATTTAGCTAGATATCCATAAAAATCTATATCGATATATATGTATTTCTATATATTTATATAGATATTTATCTATACACAGGGACAGATAGATAGATAGATAGATAGACAGAGACTGTATGCAATAAGCCTGGATGTCTGACAGTTAAAGCTGCATCGTGATGTCATTAAGGCTCTAGTATGACACGTACAGCTTGGAACCATATATATTATAGCACGGCTGCCATTTACAGTCAGTCTCCATTGGAGTTGGAAGTTGGCAAACATGTACTAGGCTGTCTTCCCAAGAAGCCACAGCAGCCAGATAAATTGGATGTTCCACCGAACTGCTATTTTATTCAGCCAGTAAGGGGAAGGCGGTGGCCTACAAAATCTCATTGGTCGCTGCTGCTGCCGACATTTTTTTAAAAAGGTACGCTCAGTTGTTTCATGGAGAACATGAAGGTAGCTACTTACAATTCAGGCAGGTAGGTTCAGTTCTTGGAGGTTGGGGAATGCTTATGGGCAAGGCCTTATGTCTGATAATATTGGCTGCTTCCAACTGTACCTACCGCAAGCAGACGATCAGTGGATACAATGCTGCGAGCTGGGAAAAAAGCCTAGAATAATCCACGGCAGGCAGGCAAGCAAAATGTAAATAACGGGATTGGTTAGCTGCGCTAAAATTCTTGCTTGTACCTGAAAAAGGTTTCACCTGCAACGCGGCCTTCTACTGGTTTTTGCGACGTGACATTCACTGACAAGGCACAGGCGCTGGTAGGTTTCTGCGAGCACCCACAATACAGCGTTGCAGTCTTCAAATCTGTGCAGAACTCTTTTTTTTACCTAAAATTAGCAAGATTCGTTTAAAACTCTTGTGGTGTATTATAGCCTTCTCCTGAGATGACATTCATAGCGATACTAAGAATAATAAAGATAAAAAGCATCATAGGCTGAAGAAATTATACGCAGGGTACGTCATTTTTTAGCCTTCCATAACTATATAGCTATATATGCATACATCCATATATTTAGCTAGATATCCATAAAAATCTATATCTATATATATGTATTTCTATATATTTATATAGATATTTATCTATACACAGGGACAGATAGATAGATAGATAGATAGATAGATAGATAGATAGATAGACAGAGACTGTATGCAATAAGCCTGGATGTCTGACAGTTAAAGCTGCATCGTGATGTCATTAAGGCTCTATTATGACACGTACAGCTTGGAACCATATATATTATAGCACGGCTGCCATTTACAGTCAGTCTCCATTGGAGTTGGAAGTTGGCAAACATGTACTAGGCTGTCTTCCCAAGAAGCCACAGCAGCCAGATAAATTGGATGTTCCACCGAACTGCTATTTTATTCAGCCAGTAAGGGGAAAGCGGTGGTCTACAAAATCTCATTGGTCGCTGCTGCTGCCGCCATTTTTTTAAAAAGGTACGCTCAGTTGTTTCATGGAGAACATTAAGGTAGCTACTTACAATTCAGGCAGGTAGGTTCAGTTCTTGGAGGTTGGGGAATGCTTAAGGGCAAGGCCTTATGTCTGATCATATTGGCTGCTTCCAACTGTACCTACCGCAAGCAGACGATCAGTGGATACAATGCTGCGAGCTGGGAAAAAAGCCTAGAATAATCCACGGCAGGCAGGCAAGCAAAATGTAAATAACGGGATTGGTTAGCTGCGCTAAAATTCTTGCTTGTACCTGAAAAAGGTTTCACCTGCAACGCGGCCTTCTACTGGTTTTTGCGACGTGACATTCACTGACAAGGCACAGGCGCTGGTAGGTTTCTGCGAGCACCCACAATACAGCGTTGCAGTCTTCAAATCTGTGCAGAACTCTTTTTTTTACCTAAAATTAGCAAGATTCGTTTAAAACTCTTGTGGTGTATTATAGCCTTCTCCTGAGATGACATTCATAGCGATACTAAGAATAATAAAGATAAAAAGCATCATAGGCTGAAGAAATTATACGCAGGGTACGTCATTTTTTAGCCTTCCATAACTATATAGCTATATATGCATACATCCATATATTTAGCTAGATATCCATAAAAATCTATATCGATATATATGTATTTCTATATATTTATATAGATATTTATCTATACACAGGGACAGATAGATAGATAGATAGATAGATAGATAGACAGAGACTGTATGCAATAAGCCTGGATGTCTGACAGTTAAAGCTGCATCGTGATGTCATTAAGGCTCTAGTATGACACGTACAGCTTGGAACCATATATATTATAGCACGGCTGCCATTTACAGTCAGTCTCCATTGGAGTTGGAAGTTGGCAAACATGTACTAGGCTGTCTTCCCAAGAAGCCACAGCAGCCTGATAAATTGGATGTTCCACCGAACTGCTATTTTATTCAGCCAGTAAGGGGAAAGCGGTGGCCTACAAAATCTCATTGGTCGCTGCTGCTGCCGACATTTTTTTAAAAAGGTACGCTCAGTTGTTTCATGGAGAACATGAAGGTAGCTACTTACAATTCAGGCAGGTAGGTTCAGTTCTTGGAGGTTGGGGAATGCTTATGGGCAAGGCCTTATGTCTGATCATATTGGCTGCTTCCAACTGTACCTACCGCAAGCAGACGATCAGTGGATACAATGCTGCGAGCTGGGAAAAAAGCCTAGAATAATCCACGGCAGGCAGGCAAGCAAAATGTAAATAACGGGATTGGTTAGCTGCGCAAAAATTCTTGCTTGTACCTGAAAAAGCTTTCACCTGCAACGCGGCCTTCTACTGGTTTTTGCGACGTGACATTCACTGACAAGGCACAGGCGCTGGTAGGTTTCTGCGAGCACCCACAATACAGCGTTGCAGTCTTCAAATCTGTGCAGAACTCTTTTTTTTACCTAAAATTAGCAAGATTCGCTTAAAACTCTTGTGGTGTATTATAGCCTTCTCCTGAGATGACATTCATAGCGATACTAAGAATAATAAAGATAAAAAGCATCATAGGCTGAAGAAATTATACGCAGGGTACGTCATTTTTTAGCCTTCCATAACTATATAGCTATATATGCATACATCCATATATTTAGCTAGATATCCATAAAAATCTATATCGATATATATGTATTTCTATATATTTATATAGATATTTATCTATACACAGGGACAGATAGATAGATAGATAGATAGACAGAGACTGTATGCAATAAGCCTGGATGTCTGACAGTTAAAGCTGCATCGTGATGTCATTAAGGCTCTATTATGACACGTACAGCTTGGAACCATATATATTATAGCACGGCTGCCATTTACAGTCAGTCTCCATTGGAGTTGGAAGTTGGCAAACATGTACTAGGCTGTCTTCCCAAGAAGCCACAGCAGCCAGATAAATTGGATGTTCCACCGAACTGCTATTTTATTCAGCCAGTAAGGGGAAAGCGGTGGTCTACAAAATCTCATTGGTCGCTGCTGCTGCCGCCATTTTTTTAAAAAGGTACGCTCAGTTGTTTCATGGAGAACATGAAGGTAGCTACTTACAATTCAGGCAGGTAGGTTCAGTTCTTGGAGGTTGGGGAATGCTTATGGGCAAGGCCTTATGTCTGATAATATTGGCTGCTTCCAACTGTACCTACCGCAAGCAGACGATCAGTGGATACAATGCTGCGAGCTGGGAAAAAAGCCTAGAATAATCCACGGCAGGCAGGCAAGCAAAATGTAAATAACGGGATTGGTTAGCTGCGCTAAAATTCTTGCTTGTACCTGAAAAAGGTTTCACCTGCAACGCGGCCTTCTACTGGTTTTTGCGACGTGACATTCACTGACAAGGCACAGGCGCTGGTAGGTTTCTGCGAGCACCCACAATACAGCGTTGCAGTCTTCAAATCTGTGCAGAACTCTTTTTTTTACCTAAAATTAGCAAGATTCGTTTAAAACTCTTGTGGTGTATTATAGCCTTCTCCTGAGATGACATTCATAGCGATACTAAGAATAATAAAGATAAAAAGCATCATAGGCTGAAGAAATTATACGCAGGGTACGTCATTTTTTAGCCTTCCATAACTATATAGCTATATATGCATACATCCATATATTTAGCTAGATATCCATAAAAATCTATATCTATATATATGTATTTCTATATATTTATATAGATATTTATCTATACACAGGGACAGATAGATAGATAGATAGATAGATAGATAGATAGATAGATAGATAGATAGACAGAGACTGTATGCAATAAGCCTGGATGTCTGACAGTTAAAGCTGCATCGTGATGTCATTAAGGCTCTATTATGACACGTACAGCTTGGAACCATATATATTATAGCACGGCTGCCATTTACAGTCAGTCTCCATTGGAGTTGGAAGTTGGCAAACATGTACTAGGCTGTCTTCCCAAGAAGCCACAGCAGCCAGATAAATTGGATGTTCCACCGAACTGCTATTTTATTCAGCCAGTAAGGGGAAAGCGGTGGCCTACAAAATCTCATTGGTCGCTGCTGCTGCCGACATTTTTTTAAAAAGGTACGCTCAGTTGTTTCATGGAGAACATGAAGGTAGCTACTTACAATTCAGGCAGGTAGGTTCAGTTCTTGGAGGTTGGGGAATGCTTATGGGCAAGGCCTTATGTCTGATCATATTGGCTGCTTCCAACTGTACCTACCGCAAGCAGACGATCAGTGGATACAATGCTGCGAGCTGGGAAAAAAGCCTAGAATAATCCACGGCAGGCAGGCAAGCAAAATGTAAATAACGGGATTGGTTAGCTGCGCTAAAATTCTTGCTTGTACCTGAAAAAGGTTTCACCTGCAACGCGGCCTTCTACTGGTTTTTGCGACGTGACATTCACTGACAAGGCACAGGCCTGGTAGGTTTCTGCGAGCACCCACAATACAGCGTTGCAGTCTTCAAATCTGTGCAGAACTCTTTTTTTTACCTAAAATTAGCAAGATTCGCTTAAAACTCTTGTGGTGTATTATAGCCTTCTCCTGAGATGACATTCATAGCGATACTAAGAATAATAAAGATAAAAATCATCATAGGCTGAAGAAATTATACGCAGAGTACGTCATTTTTTAGCCTTCCATAACTATATAGCTATATATGCATACATCCATATATTTAGCTAGATATCCATAAAAATCTATATCGATATATATGTATTTCTATATATTTATATAGATATTTATCTATACACAGGGACAGATAGATAGATAGATAGATAGACAGAGACTGTATGCAATAAGCCTGGATGTCTGACAGTTAAAGCTGCATCGTGATGTCATTAAGGCTCTATTATGACACGTACAGCTTGGAACCATATATATTATAGCACGGCTGCCATTTACAGTCAGTCTCCATTGGAGTTGGAAGTTGGCAAACATGTACTAGGCTGTCTTCCCAAGAAGCCACAGCAGCCAGATAAATTGGATGTTCCACCGAACTGCTATTTTATTCAGCCAGTAAGGGGAAAGCGGTGGCCTACAAAATCTCATTGGTCGCTGCTGCTGCCGACATTTTTTTAAAAAGGTACGCTCAGTTGTTTCATGGAGAACATGAAGGTAGCTACTTACAATTCAGGCAGGTAGGTTCAGTTCTTGGAGGTTGGGGAATGCTTATGGGCAAGGCCTTATGTCTGATCATATTGGCTGCTTCCAACTGTACCTACCGCAAGCAGACGATCAGTGGATACAATGCTGCGAGCTGGGAAAAAAGCCTAGAATAATCCACGGCAGGCAGGCAAGCAAAATGTAAATAACGGGATTGGTTAGCTGCGCACAAATTCTTGCTTGTACCTGAAAAAGGTTTCACCTGCAACGCGGCCTTCTACTGGTTTTTGCGACGTGACATTCACTGACAAGGCACAGGCGCTGGTAGGTTTCTGCGAGCACCCACAATACAGCGTTGCAGTCTTCAAATCTGTGCAGAACTCTTTTTTTTACCTAAAATTAGCAAGATTCGCTTAAAACTCTTGTGGTGTATTATAGCCTTCTCCTGAGATGACATTCATAGCGATACTAAGAATAATAAAGATAAAAAGCATCATAGGCTGAAGAAATTATACGCAGGGTACGTCATTTTTTAGCCTTCCATAACTATATAGCTATATATGCATACATCCATATATTTAGCTAGATATCCATAAAAATCTATATCGATATATATGTATTTCTATATATTTATATAGATATTTATCTATACACAGGGACAGATAGATAGATAGATAGATAGACAGAGACTGTATGCAATAAGCCTGGATGTCTGACAGTTAAAGCTGCATCGTGATGTCATTAAGGCTCTAGTATGACACGTACAGCTTGGAACCATATATATTATAGCACGGCTGCCATTTACAGTCAGTCTCCATTGGAGTTGGAAGTTGGCAAACATGTACTAGGCTGTCTTCCCAAGAAGCCACAGCAGCCAGATAAATTGGATGTTCCACCGAACTGCTATTTTATTCAGCCAGTAAGGGGAAGGCGGTGGCCTACAAAATCTCATTGGTCGCTGCTGCTGCCGACATTTTTTTAAAAAGGTACGCTCAGTTGTTTCATGGAGAACATGAAGGTAGCTACTTACAATTCAGGCAGGTAGGTTCAGTTCTTGGAGGTTGGGGAATGCTTATGGGCAAGGCCTTATGTCTGATAATATTGGCTGCTTCCAACTGTACCTACCGCAAGCAGACGATCAGTGGATACAATGCTGCGAGCTGGGAAAAAAGCCTAGAATAATCCACGGCAGGCAGGCAAGCAAAATGTAAATAACGGGATTGGTTAGCTGCGCTAAAATTCTTGCTTGTACCTGAAAAAGGTTTCACCTGCAACGCGGCCTTCTACTGGTTTTTGCGACGTGACATTCACTGACAAGGCACAGGCGCTGGTAGGTTTCTGCGAGCACCCACAATACAGCGTTGCAGTCTTCAAATCTGTGCAGAACTCTTTTTTTTACCTAAAATTAGCAAGATTCGTTTAAAACTCTTGTGGTGTATTATAGCCTTCTCCTGAGATGACATTCATAGCGATACTAAGAATAATAAAGATAAAAAGCATCATAGGCTGAAGAAATTATACGCAGGGTACGTCATTTTTTAGCCTTCCATAACTATATAGCTATATATGCATACATCCATATATTTAGCTAGATATCCACAAAAATCTATATCTATATATATGTATTTCTATATATTTATATAGATATTTATCTATACACAGGGACAGATAGATAGATAGATAGATAGATAGATAGATAGATAGATAGATAGATAGACAGAGACTGTATGCAATAAGCCTGGATGTCTGACAGTTAAAGCTGCATCGTGATGTCATTAAGGCTCTATTATGACACGTACAGCTTGGAACCATATATATTATAGCACGGCTGCCATTTACAGTCAGTCTCCATTGGAGTTGGAAGTTGGCAAACATGTACTAGGCTGTCTTCCCAAGAAGCCACAGCAGCCAGATAAATTGGATGTTCCACCGAACTGCTATTTTATTCAGCCAGTAAGGGGAAAGCGGTGGTCTACAAAATCTCATTGGTCGCTGCTGCTGCCGCCATTTTTTTAAAAAGGTACGCTCAGTTGTTTCATGGAGAACATTAAGGTAGCTACTTACAATTCAGGCAGGTAGGTTCAGTTCTTGGAGGTTGGGGAATGCTTAAGGGCAAGGCCTTATGTCTGATCATATTGGCTGCTTCCAACTGTACCTACCGCAAGCAGACGATCAGTGGATACAATGCTGCGAGCTGGGAAAAAAGCCTAGAATAATCCACGGCAGGCAGGCAAGCAAAATGTAAATAACGGGATTGGTTAGCTGCGCTAAAATTCTTGCTTGTACCTGAAAAAGGTTTCACCTGCAACGCGGCCTTCTACTGGTTTTTGCGACGTGACATTCACTGACAAGGCACAGGCGCTGGTAGGTTTCTGCGAGCACCCACAATACAGCGTTGCAGTCTTCAAATCTGTGCAGAACTCTTTTTTTTACCTAAAATTAGCAAGATTCGTTTAAAACTCTTGTGGTGTATTATAGCCTTCTCCTGAGATGACATTCATAGCGATACTAAGAATAATAAAGATAAAAAGCATCATAGGCTGAAGAAATTATACGCAGGGTACGTCATTTTTTAGCCTTCCATAACTATATAGCTATATATGCATACATCCATATATTTAGCTAGATATCCATAAAAATCTATATCGATATATATGTATTTCTATATATTTATATAGATATTTATCTATACACAGGGACAGATAGATAGATAGATAGATAGATAGATAGATAGACAGAGACTGTATGCAATAAGCCTGGATGTCTGACAGTTAAAGCTGCATCGTGATGTCATTAAGGCTCTAGTATGACACGTACAGCTTGGAACCATATATATTATAGCACGGCTGCCATTTACAGTCAGTCTCCATTGGAGTTGGAAGTTGGCAAACATGTACTAGGCTGTCTTCCCAAGAAGCCACAGCAGCCTGATAAATTGGATGTTCCACCGAACTGCTATTTTATTCAGCCAGTAAGGGGAAAGCGGTGGCCTACAAAATCTCATTGGTCGCTGCTGCTGCCGACATTTTTTTAAAAAGGTACGCTCAGTTGTTTCATGGAGAACATGAAGGTAGCTACTTACAATTCAGGCAGGTAGGTTCAGTTCTTGGAGGTTGGGGAATGCTTATGGGCAAGGCCTTATGTCTGATCATATTGGCTGCTTCCAACTGTACCTACCGCAAGCAGACGATCAGTGGATACAATGCTGCGAGCTGGGAAAAAAGCCTAGAATAATCCACGGCAGGCAGGCAAGCAAAATGTAAATAACGGGATTGGTTAGCTGCGCAAAAATTCTTGCTTGTACCTGAAAAAGCTTTCACCTGCAACGCGGCCTTCTACTGGTTTTTGCGACGTGACATTCACTGACAAGGCACAGGCGCTGGTAGGTTTCTGCGAGCACCCACAATACAGCGTTGCAGTCTTCAAATCTGTGCAGAACTCTTTTTTTTACCTAAAATTAGCAAGATTCGCTTAAAACTCTTGTGGTGTATTATAGCCTTCTCCTGAGATGACATTCATAGCGATACTAAGAATAATAAAGATAAAAAGCATCATAGGCTGAAGAAATTATACGCAGGGTACGTCATTTTTTAGCCTTCCATAACTATATAGCTATATATGCATACATCCATATATTTAGCTAGATATCCATAAAAATCTATATCGATATATATGTATTTCTATATATTTATATAGATATTTATCTATACACAGGGACAGATAGATAGATAGATAGATAGACAGAGACTGTATGCAATAAGCCTGGATGTCTGACAGTTAAAGCTGCATCGTGATGTCATTAAGGCTCTATTATGACACGTACAGCTTGGAACCATATATATTATAGCACGGCTGCCATTTACAGTCAGTCTCCATTGGAGTTGGAAGTTGGCAAACATGTACTAGGCTGTCTTCCCAAGAAGCCACAGCAGCCAGATAAATTGGATGTTCCACCGAACTGCTATTTTATTCAGCCAGTAAGGGGAAAGCGGTGGTCTACAAAATCTCATTGGTCGCTGCTGCTGCCGCCATTTTTTTAAAAAGGTACGCTCAGTTGTTTCATGGAGAACATGAAGGTAGCTACTTACAATTCAGGCAGGTAGGTTCAGTTCTTGGAGGTTGGGGAATGCTTATGGGCAAGGCCTTATGTCTGATAATATTGGCTGCTTCCAACTGTACCTACCGCAAGCAGACGATCAGTGGATACAATGCTGCGAGCTGGGAAAAAAGCCTAGAATAATCCACGGCAGGCAGGCAAGCAAAATGTAAATAACGGGATTGGTTAGCTGCGCTAAAATTCTTGCTTGTACCTGAAAAAGGTTTCACCTGCAACGCGGCCTTCTACTGGTTTTTGCGACGTGACATTCACTGACAAGGCACAGGCGCTGGTAGGTTTCTGCGAGCACCCACAATACAGCGTTGCAGTCTTCAAATCTGTGCAGAACTCTTTTTTTTACCTAAAATTAGCAAGATTCGTTTAAAACTCTTGTGGTGTATTATAGCCTTCTCCTGAGATGACATTCATAGCGATACTAAGAATAATAAAGATAAAAAGCATCATAGGCTGAAGAAATTATACGCAGGGTACGTCATTTTTTAGCCTTCCATAACTATATAGCTATATATGCATACATCCATATATTTAGCTAGATATCCATAAAAATCTATATCTATATATATGTATTTCTATATATTTATATAGATATTTATCTATACACAGGGACAGATAGATAGATAGATAGATAGATAGATAGATAGATAGATAGATAGACAGAGACTGTATGCAATAAGCCTGGATGTCTGACAGTTAAAGCTGCATCGTGATGTCATTAAGGCTCTATTATGACACGTACAGCTTGGAACCATATATATTATAGCACGGCTGCCATTTACAGTCAGTCTCCATTGGAGTTGGAAGTTGGCAAACATGTACTAGGCTGTCTTCCCAAGAAGCCACAGCAGCCAGATAAATTGGATGTTCCACCGAACTGCTATTTTATTCAGCCAGTAAGGGGAAAGCGGTGGCCTACAAAATCTCATTGGTCGCTGCTGCTGCCGACATTTTTTTAAAAAGGTACGCTCAGTTGTTTCATGGAGAACATTAAGGTAGCTACTTACAATTCAGGCAGGTAGGTTCAGTTCTTGGAGGTTGGGGAATGCTTATGGGCAAGGCCTTATGTCTGATCATATTGGCTGCTTCCAACTGTACCTACCGCAAGCAGACGATCAGTGGATATAATGCTGCGAGCTGGGAAAAAAGCCTAGAATAATCCACGGCAGGCAGGCAAGCAAAATGTAAATAACGGGATTGGTTAGCTGCGCTAAAATTCTTGCTTGTACCTGAAAAAGGTTTCACCTGCAACGCGGCCTTCTACTGGTTTTTGCGACGTGACATTCACTGACAAGGCACAGGCCTGGTAGGTTTCTGCGAGCACCCACAATACAGCGTTGCAGTCTTCAAATCTGTGCAGAACTCTTTTTTTTACCTAAAATTAGCAAGATTCGCTTAAAACTCTTGTGGTGTATTATAGCCTTCTCCTGAGATGACATTCATAGCGATACTAAGAATAATAAAGATAAAAATCATCATAGGCTGAAGAAATTATACGCAGAGTACGTCATTTTTTAGCCTTCCATAACTATATAGCTATATATGCATACATCCATATATTTAGCTAGATATCCATAAAAATCTATATCGATATATATGTATTTCTATATATTTATATAGATATTTATCTATACACAGGGACAGATAGATAGATAGATAGATAGACAGAGACTGTATGCAATAAGCCTGGATGTCTGACAGTTAAAGCTGCATCGTGATGTCATTAAGGCTCTATTATGACACGTACAGCTTGGAACCATATATATTATAGCACGGCTGCCATTTACAGTCAGTCTCCATTGGAGTTGGAAGTTGGCAAACATGTACTAGGCTGTCTTCCCAAGAAGCCACAGCAGCCAGATAAATTGGATGTTCCACCGAACTGCTATTTTATTCAGCCAGTAAGGGGAAAGCGGTGGTCTACAAAATCTCATTGGTCGCTGCTGCTGCCGCCATTTTTTTAAAAAGGTACGCTCAGTTGTTTCATGGAGAACATGAAGGTAGCTACTTACAATTCAGGCAGGTAGGTTCAGTTCTTGGAGGTTGGGGAATGCTTATGGGCAAGGCCTTATGTCTGATCATATTGGCTGCTTCCAACTGTACCTACCGCAAGCAGACGATCAGTGGATACAATGCTGCGAGCTGGGAAAAAAGCCTAGAATAATCCACGGCAGGCAGGCAAGCAAAATGTAAATAACGGGATTGGTTAGCTGCGCTAAAATTCTTGCTTGTACCTGAAAAAGGTTTCACCTGCAACGCGGCCTTCTACTGGTTTTTGCGACGTGACATTCACTGACAAGGCACAGGCGCTGGTAGGTTTCTGCGAGCACCCACAATACAGCGTTGCAGTCTTCAAATCTGTGCAGAACTCTTTTTTTTACCTAAAATTAGCAAGATTCGTTTAAAACTCTTGTGGTGTATTATAGCCTTCTCCTGAGATGACATTCATAGCGATACTAAGAATAATAAAGATAAAAAGCATCATAGGCTGAAGAAATTATACGCAGGGTACGTCATTTTTTAGCCTTCCATAACTATATAGCTATATATGCATACATCCATATATTTAGCTAGATATCCATAAAAATCTATATCTATATATATGTATTTCTATATATTTATATAGATATTTATCTATACACAGGGACAGATAGATAGATAGATAGATAGATAGATAGATAGATAGATAGATAGACAGAGACTGTATGCAATAAGCCTGGATGTCTGACAGTTAAAGCTGCATCGTGATGTCATTAAGGCTCTATTATGACACGTACAGCTTGGAACCATATATATTATAGCACGGCTGCCATTTACAGTCAGTCTCCATTGGAGTTGGAAGTTGGCAAACATGTACTAGGCTGTCTTCCCAAGAAGCCACAGCAGCCAGATAAATTGGATGTTCCACCGAACTGCTATTTTATTCAGCCAGTAAGGGGAAAGCGGTGGCCTACAAAATCTCATTGGTCGCTGCTGCTGCCGACATTTTTTTAAAAAGGTACGCTCAGTTGTTTCATGGAGAACATTAAGGTAGCTACTTACAATTCAGGCAGGTAGGTTCAGTTCTTGGAGGTTGGGGAATGCTTATGGGCAAGGCCTTATGTCTGATCATATTGGCTGCTTCCAACTGTACCTACCGCAAGCAGACGATCAGTGGATATAATGCTGCGAGCTGGGAAAAAAGCCTAGAATAATCCACGGCAGGCAGGCAAGCAAAATGTAAATAACGGGATTGGTTAGCTGCGCTAAAATTCTTGCTTGTACCTGAAAAAGGTTTCACCTGCAACGCGGCCTTCTACTGGTTTTTGCGACGTGACATTCACTGACAAGGCACAGGCGCTGGTAGGTTTCTGCGAGCACCCACAATACAGCGTTGCAGTCTTCAAATCTGTGCAGAACTCTTTTTTTTACCTAAAATTAGCAAGATTCGTTTAAAACTCTTGTGGTGTATTATAGCCTTCTCCTGAGATGACATTCATAGCGATACTAAGAATAATAAAGATAAAAAGCATCATAGGCTGAAGAAATTATACGCAGGGTACGTCATTTTTTAGCCTTCCATAACTATATAGCTATATATGCATACATCCATATATTTAGCTAGATATCCATAAAAATCTATATCTATATATATGTATTTCTATATATTTATATAGATATTTATCTATACACAGGGACAGATAGATAGATAGATAGATAGATAGATAGATAGATAGATAGATAGATAGATAGATAGATAGACAGAGACTGTATGCAATAAGCCTGGATGTCTGACAGTTAAAGCTGCATCGTGATGTCATTAAGGCTCTATTATGACACGTACAGCTTGGAACCATATATATTATAGCACGGCTGCCATTTACAGTCAGTCTCCATTGGAGTTGGAAGTTGGCAAACATGTACTAGGCTGTCTTCCCAAGAAGCCACAGCAGCCAGATAAATTGGATGTTCCACCGAACTGCTATTTTATTCAGCCAGTAAGGGGAAAGCGGTGGCCTACAAAATCTCATTGGTCGCTGCTGCTGCCGACATTTTTTTAAAAAGGTACGCTCAGTTGTTTCATGGAGAACATGAAGGTAGCTACTTACAATTCAGGCAGGTAGGTTCAGTTCTTGGAGGTTGGGGAATGCTTATGGGCAAGGCCTTATGTCTGATAATATTGGCTGCTTCCAACTGTACCTACCGCAAGCAGACGATCAGTGGATACAATGCTGCGAGCTGGGAAAAAAGCCTAGAATAATCCACGGCAGGCAGGCAAGCAAAATGTAAATAACGGGATTGGTTAGCTGCGCTAAAATTCTTGCTTGTACCTGAAAAAGGTTTCACCTGCAACGCGGCCTTCTACTGGTTTTTGCGACGTGACATTCACTGACAAGGCACAGGCCTGGTAGGTTTCTGCGAGCACCCACAATACAGCGTTGCAGTCTTCAAATCTGTGCAGAACTCTTTTTTTTACCTAAAATTAGCAAGATTCGTTTAAAACTCTTGTGGTGTATTATAGCCTTCTCCTGAGATGACATTCATAGCGATACTAAGAATAATAAAGATAAAAAGCATCATAGGCTGAAGAAATTATACGCAGGGTACGTCATTTTTTAGCCTTCCATAACTATATAGCTATATATGCATACATCCATATATTTAGCTAGATATCCATAAAAATCTATATCTATATATATGTATTTCTATATATTTATATAGATATTTATCTATACACAGGGACAGATAGATAGATAGATAGATAGATAGATAGATAGATAGATAGATAGATAGATAGATAGATAGATAGATAGACAGAGACTGTATGCAATAAGCCTGGATGTCTGACAGTTAAAGCTGCATTGTGATGTCATTAAGGCTCTATTATGACACGTACAGCTTGGAACCATATATATTATAGCACGGCTGCCATTTACAGTCAGTCTCCATTGGAGTTGGAAGTTGGCAAACATGTACTAGGCTGTCTTCCCAAGAAGCCACAGCAGCCAGATAAATTGGATGTTCCACCGAACTGCTATTTTATTCAGCCAGTAAGGGGAAAGCGGTGGCCTACAAAATCTCATTGGTCGCTGCTGCTGCCGACATTTTTTTAAAAAGGTACGCTCAGTTGTTTCATGGAGAACATGAAGGTAGCTACTTACAATTCAGGCAGGTAGGTTCAGTTCTTGGAGGTTGGGGAATGCTTATGGGCAAGGCCTTATGTCTGATCATATTGGCTGCTTCCAACTGTACCTACCGCAAGCAGACGATCAGTGGATACAATGCTGCGAGCTGGGAAAAAAGCCTAGAATAATCCACGGCAGGCAGGCAAGCAAAATGTAAATAACGGGATTGGTTAGCTGCGCTAAAATTCTTGCTTGTACCTGAAAAAGGTTTCACCTGCAACGCGGCCTTCTACTGGTTTTTGCGACGTGACATTCACTGACAAGGCACAGGCCTGGTAGGTTTCTGCGAGCACCCACAATACAGCGTTGCAGTCTTCAAATCTGTGCAGAACTCTTTTTTTTACCTAAAATTAGCAAGATTCGCTTAAAACTCTTGTGGTGTATTATAGCCTTCTCCTGAGATGACATTCATAGCGATACTAAGAATAATAAAGATAAAAAGCATCATAGGCTGAAGAAATTATACGCAGGGTACGTCATTTTTTAGCCTTCCATAACTATATAGCTATATATGCATACATCCATATATTTAGCTAGATATCCATAAAAATCTATATCGATATATATGTATTTCTATTAGAGATGAGCGAACGCGTTCGTCCGAGCTTGATATTCGTGCGAATATTAGGGTGTTCGGGATGTTCGTTATTCGTAACGAACACCATGCGGTGTTCTGGTTACTTTCACTTACTTCCCTGAGACGTTTGCGCGCTTTTCTGGCCAATTGAAAGACAGGGAAGGCATTACAACTTCCCCCTGTGACGTTCAAGCCCTATACCACCCCCCTGCTGTGAGTGGCTGGGAAGATCAGGTGTTCGCCTAATATAAAAGTCGGCCCCTCCCGCGGCTCGCCTCAGATGCGGTGTGAGTTAGATGAGGGACAGTGCTGTTTGTACCGGAGCTGCTGTAGGGAAAGAATTGGTAGTTAGTGTAGGCTTCAAGACCCCCCAAAGGTCCTTATTAGGGCCACTGATAGCTGTGTGTTGGCTGCTGTTAGCAGTGGGATTTTTTTTTTCTCAAAATCGCCTCTGCAGACCGTTGCACCTGGCATTAGGGACAGAAGTGCTGCATAGGCAGGGAGAGTGTTAGGAGTGAGTGTAGCCTTCAAGAACCTCAACGGTCCTTTCTAGGGCCATATTTATCCGTGTGCAGTACTGTCCAGGCTGCTGTTGGCTGTGCTGCATTTTTTTTGGGCTTCTCAAAATCGCCTCTGCAGAGCATTCCACCCTCCATTGATACTGCAGGGAAAGAATTGTATAGGCAGGGCCACAACACAGTTATTATTCATAGAATATACGCAGTGCTGCCTGTTGGTGGGAAAAAACTGAAAAGAAATCTATTTGTCCAGCCTGTGTCCGTCCTTACGGGCGGTGGAGACGTGTGAGCTGCGTGAAATACATTGCTAAATCATACGCACCCAGCTACGCTTTACTGCTGGCTTCGCCATTTGCTTTCCTTAATTGGGAAAAAAAATACCTGCTCTCCAAGAGTTATAATAACTCTGCTACCCTCACGTTCTGTGACACATAAGCAGGGACACAGCACAGTTATTAAACTTCGCAGGTTCATTGAATATACGCAGTGCTGCCTGTTGGTGGGAAAAAACTGAAAAGAAATCTATTTGTCCAGCCTCTGTCCGTACTAACGCCTGTGGAGACGTGTGAGCTGCGTGAAATACATTGCTAAATCATACGCACCCAGCTACGCTTTACTGCTGGCTTCGCCATTTGCTTTCCTTAATTGGGAAAAAAAATACCTGCTCTCCAAGAGTTATAATAACTCTGCTACCCTCACGTTCTGTGACACATAAGCAGGGACACAGCACAGTTATTAAACTTCGCAGGTTCATTGAATATACGCAGTGCTGCCTGTTGGTGGGAAAAAACTGAAAAGAAATCTATTTGTCCAGCCTCTGTCCGTACTAACGCCTGTGGAGACGTGTGAGCTGCGTGAAATACATTGCTAAATCATACGCACCCAGCTACGCTTTACTGCTGGCTTCGCCATTTGCTTTCCTTAATTGGGAAAAAAAATACCTGCTCTCCAAGAGTTATAATAACTCTGCTACCCTCACGTTCTGTGACACATAAGCAGGGACACAGCACAGTTATTAAACTTCGCAGGTTCATTGAATATACGCAGTGCTGCCTGTTGGTGGGAAAAAACTGAAAAGAAATCTATTTGTCCAGCCTCTGTCCGTACTAACGCCTGTGGAGACGTGTGAGCTGCGTGAAATACATTGCTAAATCATACGCACCCAGCTACGCTTTACTGCTGGCTTCGCCATTTGCTTTCCTTAATTGGGAAAAAAAATACCTGCTCTCCAAGAGTTATAATAACTCTGCTACCCTCACGTTCTGTGACACATAAGCAGGGACACAGCACAGTTATTAAACTTCGCAGGTTCATTGAATATACGCAGTGCTGCCTGTTGGTGGGAAAAAACTGAAAAGAAATCTATTTGTCCAGCCTCTGTCCGTACTAACGCCTGTGGAGACGTGTGAGCTGCGTGAAATACATTGCTAAATCATACGCACCCAGCTACGCTTTACTGCTGGCTTCGCCATTTGCTTTCCTTAATTGGGAAAAAAATACCTGCTCTGCCACAGTTATAATAACTCTGCTACCCTCACGTTCAGTGACACATTAGCAGGGACACAGCACAGTTATTAAACTTAGATTATTCATTCACTAAAGGCAGTGGGGCCGTTCGTTTTCCAAAAAGTGCAAAAATAATATTTGGCCTGCAGTCTTGCGCCAATTTATTTCCTGCCTGTGAAATCAAATCACTGGTAATACAGCATGCTGAGGGGTAGGGGTAGGCCTAGAGGACGTGGACGCGGCCGAGGACGCGGAGGGCCAAGTCAGGGTGTGGGCACAGGCCGAGCTCCGGATCCCGGTGTGTCGCAGCCGACTGCTGCGCGATTAGGAGAGAGGCACGTTTCTGGCATCCCCACATTCATCGCCCAATTAATGGGTCCACGCGGGAGACGGTTATTAGAAAATGAGCAGTGTGAGCAGGTCCTGTCCTGGATGGCAGAAAGTGCTTCGAGCAACCTATCGTCAACACGCAGTTCTGCGCCGTCCACTGCTGCAAATCCGAATCCTCTGTCTGCTGCTCCTCCTTCCTCCCAGCCTCCTCACTCCACTACAATGACACCTGCTCAGGAGCGGGAACACTCCCAGGAACTGTTCTCGGGCCCCTGCTCAGATTGGGCAGCAGCGGTTCCTCTCCCACCAGAGGAGTTTATAGTCACTGATGCCCAACCATTCGAAAGTTCCCGGGGTCCGGGGGATGAGGCTGGGGACTTCCGCCAACTGTCTCAACAACTTTCTGTGGGTGAGGAGGACGATGACGATCAGACACAGTTGTCTTGCAGTGAGGTAGTAGTAAGGGCAGTAAGTCCGAGGGAGCAGCGCACAGAGGATTCGGAGGAAGAGCAGCAGGACGATGAGGTGACTGACCCCACCTGGTGTGCAACGCTTACTCAGGAGGACAGGTCTTCAGAGGGGGAGTCAAGGGCATCAGCAGGGCAGGTTGCAAGAGGCAGTGCGGTGGCCAGGGGTAGAGGCAGGGCCAGACCGAATAATCCACCAAGTGTTTCCCAAAGCGCCCCCTCGCGCCATGCCACCCTGCAGAGGCCGAGGTGCTCTAAGGTCTGGCAGTTTTTCACAGAGACGCCTGACGACCGACGAACTGTGGTGTGCAACCTTTGTCGCGCAAAGCTCAGCCGGGGAGCCAACACCAACAGCCTCACCACCACCACCATGCGCAGGCATATGATGGCCAAGCACCCCACAAGGTGGGACGAAGGCCGTTCACCGCCTCCGGTTTGCACCCCTGCCTCTCCCCCTGTGCCCCAACCTGCCACTGAGATGCAACCCCCCTCTCAGGACACAGGCACGACCGTCTCATGGCCTGCACCCACACCCTCACCTCCGCTGTCCTCGGCCCCATCCTCCAATGTCTCGCACCGCACAGTCCAGCCGTCGCTAGCGCAACTGTTGGAGCGCAAGCGCAAGTACGCCGCCACGCACCCGCACGCTCAAACGTTAACCGTCCGCATAGCAAAATTCATCAGCCTTGAGATGCTGCCGTATAGGGTTGTGGAAACGGAGTCCTTCAAAAGTATCATGGAGGCGGCGGCCCCGCGCTACTCAGTTCCCAGTCGCCACTACTTTTCCCGATGTGCCGTCCCAGCCCTGCACGACCACGTCTCCCGCAACATTGTACGCGCCCTCACCAACGCGGTTACTGCCACGGTCCACTTAACTACGGACACGTGGACAAGCACAGGCGGGCAGGGCCACTACATCTCCCTGACGGCACATTGGGTGAATTTAGTGGAGGCTGGGACAGAGTCAGAGCCTGGGACCGCTCACGTCCTACCCACCCCCAGAATTGCGGGCCCCAGCTCGGTGCTGGTATCTGCGGAGGTGTATGCTTCCTCCACTAAAGCACCCTCCTCCTCCTCCTCCTCCTCCTCTGTCTCGCAATCAAGATGTGTTAGCAGCAGCATGTCGCCAGCAGTCGGTGTCGCGCGGTGTGGCAGCACAGCGGTGGGCAAGCGTCAGCAGGCCGTGCTGAAACTACTCAGCTTAGGTGATAAGAGGCACACGGCCCACGAACTGCTGCAGGGTCTGACACAGCAGACCGACCGCTGGCTTGCGCCGCTGAGCCTCCAACCGGGCATGGTCGTGTGTGACAACGGCCGTAACCTGGTGGCGGCTCTGCAGCTCGGCAGCCTCACGCACGTGCCATGCCTGGCCCACGTCTTTAATTTGGTGGTTCAGCGCTTTCTGAAAAGCTACCCACGCTTGTCAGACCTGCTCGTAAAGGCGCGCCGGCTCTGCGCACATTTCCGCAAGTCCCACACGGACGCTGCCACCCTGCGCACCCTGCAACATCACTTTAAGCTGCCAGTGCACCGACTGCTGTGCGACGTGCCCACACGGTGGAACTCTACGCTCCACATGTTGGCCAGGCTCTATGAACAACGGAGAGCTATAGTCGAATACCAACTCCAACATGGGCGGCGCAGTGGGAGTCAGCCTCCTCAATTCCTTTCAGAAGAGTGGGCCTGGTTGGCAGACATCTGCCATGTCCTTGGTAATTTTGAGGAGTCTACCCAGGTGGTGAGCGGCGATGCTACAATCATTAGCGTCACCATTCCTCTGCTATGCATCTTGAGAAATTCCCTGCAAACCATAAAGGCAGATGCTTTGCGCTCGGAAACGGGGGCGGGGGAAGACAGTATGCCGCTGGATAGTCAGGGCACCCTCCTGTCTATTTCTCAGCGCGTACAGGAGGAGGAGGAGGAGCATGAGGAGGATGAGGAGGAGGGGGAAGAGACAGCTTGGGCCGCTGCTGACGGTACACCGGCTGATTGCCTGTCATCCTTTCAGCGTGTATGGCCTGAGGAGGAGGAGGAGGAGGAGGAGGAGGATCCTGAAAGTGATCTTCCTAGTGAGGACAGCCATGTGTTGCGTACTGGTACCCTGGCACACATGGCTGACTTCATGTTAGGATGCCTTTCTCGTGACCCTCGCGTTGCACGCATTCTGGCCACGACGGATTACTGGGTGTACACACTGCTCGATCCACGGTATAAGGAGAACCTGCCCACTCTGATTCCCGAAGAGGAAAGGGGTTCGAGAGTGTTGCTATACCACAGGACCCTTGCGGACAAGCTGATGGTAAAATTCCCAGCCGACAGCGCTAGTGGCAGAAGGCGCAGTTCCGAGGGCCATGTTGCAGGGGATGTGCGTAGATCGAGCAGCATGTACATCCCAGGCAGTGCAACAGTCTTTAAGGGCCTGGCCAGCTTTATGGCTCCCCACCAAGACTGTGTCACCGCTCCCCAGTCACGGCTGAGTCGGCGGGAGCACTGCAAAAGGATGGTGAGGGAGTACGTAGCGGATCGCACGACCATCCTTGGTGACGCCTCTGCCCCCTACAACTACTGGGTGTCGAAGCTGGACACGTGGCCTGAACTAGCCCTGTATGCCCTTGAGGTGCTTGCTTGTCCTGCGGCTAGCGTGTTGTCGGAGAGGGTGTTTAGTGCGGCTGGGGGAATCATCACCGATAAGCGTAGCCGCTTGTCAACCGACAGTGCCGACAGGCTAACACTCATCAAGATGAACAAAGGCTGGATTTCCCCAGACTTCTGTTCTCCACCAGCGGACAGCAGCGATACGTAAGCAATACGTAGGCTGCACCCGCGGATGGAAGCTACGTTCTCTCTCACCATCCAAAACGGGGACATTTCTGCTTCATCAATCTGTGTCTAATATTCCTCCTCCTCCTCCTCCTGCTCCTCCTCCTGAAACCTCACGTAATCACGCTGAACGGGCAATTTTTCTTAGGGCCACAAGGCTCAGTCAAATAATTTTTCAGAACAATTTTTATAAGTTTCAATGCGCTTAAAAGCATTGGAACTTTAACTTGAACCAATTTTTCGTTACACTGGGCTGCCTCCAGGCCTAGTTACCACTTAAGCCACATTAACCAAAGCGATTAATGGGTTTCACCTGCCCTCTTGGCTGGCCATGGCCAATTTTTGGGATGTACATTAGTACTGTTGATACAGCAATTTTTGTGGGCCCTCACCTACAGTGTAATCAAATTAATTTTTAGCCCACCTGCATTACAGCTGACGTAACCTCAGCTGTGTTGGGCAATGCAATGGGATATTTTTATGTACCGCCGGTGGGTTCCAGGGAGCCACCCATGCTGTAGGTGCACACGGAGTTTTTAATACATCTGTACACTTCTAAAGAACCCCAGTCTGACTGGGGCATGCAGTGTGGGCCGAAGCCCACCTGCATTAAGCACGACATTACTACCTCAGCTGTGTTGGGCAATGCAATGGGATATTTCTATGTACCGCCGGTGGCTTCCTGGCACCCACCCAGGCAGTGGGTCCACAGGGAATTATAAATGCATCTGTTTCCACTTATAAAGAAACCCAGTCTGACTGGGGCATGCAGTGTGGGCCAAAGCCCACCTGCATTAAGCACGACATTACTACCTCAGCTGTGTTGGGCAATGCAATGGGATATTTTTATGTACCGCCGGTGGGTTCCAGGGAGCCACCCATGCTGTAGGTGCACACGGAGTTTTTAATACATCTGTACACTTCTAAAGAACCCCAGTCTGACTGGGGCATGCAGTGTGGGCCGAAGCCCACCTGCATTAAGCACGACATTACTACCTCAGCTGTGTTGGGCAATGCAATGGGATATTTCTATGTACCGCCGGTGGCTTCCTGGCACCCACCCAGGCAGTGGGTCCACAGGGAATTATAAATGCATCTGTTTCCACTTATAAAGAAACCCAGTCTGACTGGGGCATGCAGTGTGGGCCAAAGCCCACCTGCATTAAGCACGACATTACTACCTCAGCTGTGTTGGGCAATGCAATGGGATATTTTTATGTACCGCCGGTGGGTTCCAGGGAGCCACCCATGCTGTAGGTGCACACGGAGTTTTTAATACATCTGTACACTTCTAAAGAACCCCAGTCTGACTGGGGCATGCAGTGTGGGCCGAAGCCCACCTGCATTAAGCACGACATTACTACCTCAGCTGTGTTGGGCAATGCAATGGGATATTTCTATGTACCGCCGGTGGCTTCCTGGCACCCACCCAGGCAGTGGGTCCACAGGGAATTATAAATGCATCTGTTTCCACTTATAAAGAAACCCAGTCTGACTGGGGCATGCAGTGTGGGCCAAAGCCCACCTGCATTAAGCACGACATTACTACCTCAGCTGTGTTGGGCAATGCAATGGGATATTTTTATGTACCGCCGGTGGGTTCCAGGGAGCCACCCATGCTGTAGGTGCACACGGAGTTTTTAATACATCTGTACACTTCTAAAGAACCCCAGTCTGACTGGGGCATGCAGTGTGGGCCGAAGCCCACCTGCATTAAGCACGACATTACTACCTCAGCTGTGTTGGGCAATGCAATGGGATATTTCTATGTACCGCCGGTGGCTTCCTGGCACCCACCCAGGCAGTGGGTCCACAGGGAATTATAAATGCATCTGTTTCCACTTATAAAGAAACCCAGTCTGACTGGGGCATGCAGTGTGGGCCAAAGCCCACCTGCATTAAGCACGACATTACTACCTCAGCTGTGTTGGGCAATGCAATGGGATATTTCTATGTACCGCCGGTGGCTTCCTGGCACCCACCCATGCTGTAGGTGCACACGGAGTTTTTACTACATCTGTACACTTATAAAGAACCCCAGTCAGACTGGGGCATGCAGTGTGGGCCGAAGCCCACCTGCATTAAGCACGACATTACTACCTCAGCTGTGTTGGGCAATGCAATGGGATATTTCTGTGTACCGCCGGTGGGTTCCAGGGAGCCACCCATGCTGTGGGTCGACAGGGACTTCACAATAGGGAGTTGTACCTGCCTGTGTCTATGAATTAAAAAGCCCGGTCTGACTGGGGCATGCAGACACCTTGACAGAATGAATAGTGTGTGGCACATAGGTTCCCCATTGCTATGCCCACGTGTGCAGCTCCTGATGGCAGTGGCACAGGATTCTATTTCTCATTGCTTCTGTACAGCATTGTGGGCTATCGCTCCGCCACTTTTAAAGAGGGTCGCTGCCTAGCCGTGCCAACCCTCTGCAGTGTGTGCCTGCGGTTCCTCCTCATGGCAGACGCACTTCTAAATAGACATGAGTGTGGCGTGGCATGAGGGCAGCTGAAGGCTGCGCAGGGGCACTTTGGTGTGCGCTGTGGGGGGAGGGGGGGCGGTTGGTCAGCATGTAAGCCAGGAGAAGTGGCAGCGGAGTGTCATGCAGGCAGTGATTGTGCTTTGTTGTAGCTAGTGTGGTGCTTAGCAAAGGTATGCCATGCTAATGAGGGCTTTTCAGAAGTAAAAGTTGTTGGGAGGGGGGGGGGCCCACTCTTGCCGGTATTGTGGCTTAATAGTGGGACCTGTGAACTTGAGATGCAGCCCAACATGTAGCCCCTCGCCTGCCCTATCCGTCACTGTGTCATTCCCATCACTTTCCTGAATTGCCCAGATTTTCACACATGAAAACCTTAGCGAGCATCGGCGAAATACAAAAATGTTCTGGTCGCCCATTGACTTCAATGGGGTTCGTTGTTCGAAACGAACCCTCGAGCATCACGGGAAGTTCGTTACGAATAACGAACACCCGAACATTTTGGTGTTCGCTCATCTCTAATTTCTATATATTTATATAGATATTTATCTATACACAGGGACAGATAGATAGATAGATAGATAGATAGATAGACAGAGACTGTATGCAATAAGCCTGGATGTCTGACAGTTAAAGCTGCATCGTGATGTCATTAAGGCTCTAGTATGACACGTACAGCTTGGAACCATATATATTATAGCACGGCTGCCATTTACAGTCAGTCTCCATTGGAGTTGGAAGTTGGCAAACATGTACTAGGCTGTCTTCCCAAGAAGCCACAGCAGCCAGATAAATTGGATGTTCCACCGAACTGCTATTTTATTCAGCCAGTAAGGGGAAAGCGGTGGCCTACAAAATCTCATTGGTCGCTGCTGCTGCCGACATTTTTTTAAAAAGGTACGCTCAGTTGTTTCATGGAGAACATGAAGGTAGCTACTTACAATTCAGGCAGGTAGGTTCAGTTCTTGGAGGTTGGGGAATGCTTATGGGCAAGGCCTTATGTCTGATAATATTGGCTGCTTCCAACTGTACCTACCGCAAGCAGACGATCAGTGGATACAATGCTGCGAGCTGGGAAAAAAGCCTAGAATAATCCACGGCAGGCAGGCAAGCAAAATGTAAATAACGGGATTGGTTAGCTGCGCTAAAATTCTTGCTTGTACCTGAAAAAGGTTTCACCTGCAACGCGGCCTTCTACTGGTTTTTGCGACGTGACATTCACTGACAAGGCACAGGCGCTGGTAGGTTTCTGCGAGCACCCACAATACAGCGTTGCAGTCTTCAAATCTGTGCAGAACTCTTTTTTTTACCTAAAATTAGCAAGATTCGTTTAAAACTCTTGTGGTGTATTATAGCCTTCTCCTGAGATGACATTCATAGCGATACTAAGAATAATAAAGATAAAAAGCATCATAGGCTGAAGAAATTATACGCAGGGTACGTCATTTTTTAGCCTTCCATAACTATATAGCTATATATGCATACATCCATATATTTAGCTAGATATCCATAAAAATCTATATCTATATATATGTATTTCTATATATTTATATAGATATTTATCTATACACAGGGACAGATAGATAGATAGATAGATAGATAGATAGACAGAGACTGTATGCAATAAGCCTGGATGTCTGACAGTTAAAGCTGCATCGTGATGTCATTAAGGCTCTATTATGACACGTACAGCTTGGAACCATATATATTATAGCACGGCTGCCATTTACAGTCAGTCTCCATTGGAGTTGGAAGTTGGCAAACATGTACTAGGCTGTCTTCCCAAGAAGCCACAGCAGCCAGATAAATTGGATGTTCCACCGAACTGCTATTTTATTCAGCCAGTAAGGGGAAAGCGGTGGCCTACAAAATCTCATTGGTCGCTGCTGCTGCCGACATTTTTTTAAAAAGGTACGCTCAGTTGTTTCATGGAGAACATTAAGGTAGCTACTTACAATTCAGGCAGGTAGGTTCAGTTCTTGGAGGTTGGGGAATGCTTATGGGCAAGGCCTTATGTCTGATCATATTGGCTGCTTCCAACTGTACCTACCGCAAGCAGACGATCAGTGGATATAATGCTGCGAGCTGGGAAAAAAGCCTAGAATAATCCACGGCAGGCAGGCAAGCAAAATGTAAATAACGGGATTGGTTAGCTGCGCTAAAATTCTTGCTTGTACCTGAAAAAGGTTTCACCTGCAACGCGGCCTTCTACTGGTTTTTGCGACGTGACATTCACTGACAAGGCACAGGCCTGGTAGGTTTCTGCGAGCACCCACAATACAGCGTTGCAGTCTTCAAATCTGTGCAGAACTCTTTTTTTTACCTAAAATTAGCAAGATTCGCTTAAAACTCTTGTGGTGTATTATAGCCTTCTCCTGAGATGACATTCATAGCGATACTAAGAATAATAAAGATAAAAATCATCATAGGCTGAAGAAATTATACGCAGAGTACGTCATTTTTTAGCCTTCCATAACTATATAGCTATATATGCATACATCCATATATTTAGCTAGATATCCATAAAAATCTATATCGATATATATGTATTTCTATATATTTATATAGATATTTATCTATACACAGGGACAGATAGATAGATAGATAGATAGATAGATAGATAGATAGACAGAGACTGTATGCAATAAGCCTGGATGTCTGACAGTTAAAGCTGCATCGTGATGTCATTAAGGCTCTATTATGACACGTACAGCTTGGAACCATATATATTATAGCACGGCTGCCATTTACAGTCAGTCTCCATTGGAGTTGGAAGTTGGCAAACATGTACTAGGCTGTCTTCCCAAGAAGCCACAGCAGCCAGATAAATTGGATGTTCCACCGAACTGCTATTTTATTCAGCCAGTAAGGGGAAAGCGGTGGCCTACAAAATCTCATTGGTCGCTGCTGCTGCCGACATTTTTTTAAAAAGGTACGCTCAGTTGTTTCATGGAGAACATGAAGGTAGCTACTTACAATTCAGGCAGGTAGGTTCAGTTCTTGGAGGTTGGGGAATGCTTATGGGCAAGGCCTTATGTCTGATCATATTGGCTGCTTCCAACTGTACCTACCGCAAGCAGACGATCAGTGGATACAATGCTGCGAGCTGGGAAAAAAGCCTAGAATAATCCACGGCAGGCAGGCAAGCAAAATGTAAATAACGGGATTGGTTAGCTGCGCTAAAATTCTTGCTTGTACCTGAAAAAGGTTTCACCTGCAACGCGGCCTTCTACTGGTTTTTGCGACGTGACATTCACTGACAAGGCACAGGCGCTGGTAGGTTTCTGCGAGCACCCACAATACAGCGTTGCAGTCTTCAAATCTGTGCAGAACTCTTTTTTTTACCTAAAATTAGCAAGATTCGTTTAAAACTCTTGTGGTGTATTATAGCCTTCTCCTGAGATGACATTCATAGCGATACTAAGAATAATAAAGATAAAAAGCATCATAGGCTGAAGAAATTATACGCAGGGTACGTCATTTTTTAGCCTTCCATAACTATATAGCTATATATGCATACATCCATATATTTAGCTAGATATCCATAAAAATCTATATCTATATATATGTATTTCTATATATTTATATAGATATTTATCTATACACAGGGACAGATAGATAGATAGATAGATAGATAGATAGATAGATAGATAGACAGAGACTGTATGCAATAAGCCTGGATGTCTGACAGTTAAAGCTGCATCGTGATGTCATTAAGGCTCTATTATGACACGTACAGCTTGGAACCATATATATTATAGCACGGCTGCCATTTACAGTCAGTCTCCATTGGAGTTGGAAGTTGGCAAACATGTACTAGGCTGTCTTCCCAAGAAGCCACAGCAGCCAGATAAATTGGATGTTCCACCGAACTGCTATTTTATTCAGCCAGTAAGGGGAAAGCGGTGGCCTACAAAATCTCATTGGTCGCTGCTGCTGCCGACATTTTTTTAAAAAGGTACGCTCAGTTGTTTCATGGAGAACATTAAGGTAGCTACTTACAATTCAGGCAGGTAGGTTCAGTTCTTGGAGGTTGGGGAATGCTTATGGGCAAGGCCTTATGTCTGATCATATTGGCTGCTTCCAACTGTACCTACCGCAAGCAGACGATCAGTGGATACAATGCTGCGAGCTGGGAAAAAAGCCTAGAATAATCCACGGCAGGCAGGCAAGCAAAATGTAAATAACGGGATTGGTTAGCTGCGCTAAAATTCTTGCTTGTACCTGAAAAAGGTTTCACCTGCAACGCGGCCTTCTACTGGTTTTTGCGACGTGACATTCACTGACAAGGCACAGGCCTGGTAGGTTTCTGCGAGCACCCACAATACAGCGTTGCAGTCTTCAAATCTGTGCAGAACTCTTTTTTTTACCTAAAATTAGCAAGATTCGCTTAAAACTCTTGTGGTGTATTATAGCCTTCTCCTGAGATGACATTCATAGCGATACTAAGAATAATAAAGATAAAAAGCATCATAGGCTGAAGAAATTATACGCAGGGTACGTCATTTTTTAGCCTTCCATAACTATATAGCTATATATGCATACATCCATATATTTAGCTAGATATCCATAAAAATCTATATCGATATATATGTATTTCTATATATTTATATAGATATTTATCTATACACAGGGACAGATAGATAGATAGATAGATAGATAGACAGAGACTGTATGCAATAAGCCTGGATGTCTGACAGTTAAAGCTGCATCGTGATGTCATTAAGGCTCTAGTATGACACGTACAGCTTGGAACCATATATATTATAGCACGGCTGCCATTTACAGTCAGTCTCCATTGGAGTTGGAAGTTGGCAAACATGTACTAGGCTGTCTTCCCAAGAAGCCACAGCAGCCAGATAAATTGGATGTTCCAACGAACTGCTATTTTATTCAGCCAGTAAGGGGAAAGCGGTGGCCTACAAAATCTCATTGGTCGCTGCTGCTGCCGACATTTTTTTAAAAAGGTACGCTCAGTTGTTTCATGGAGAACATGAAGGTAGCTACTTACAATTCAGGCAGGTAGGTTCAGTTCTTGGAGGTTGGGGAATGCTTATGGGCAAGGCCTTATGTCTGATAATATTGGCTGCTTCCAACTGTACCTACCGCAAGCAGACGATCAGTGGATACAATGCTGCGAGCTGGGAAAAAAGCCTAGAATAATCCACGGCAGGCAGGCAAGCAAAATGTAAATAACGGGATTGGTTAGCTGCGCTAAAATTCTTGCTTGTACCTGAAAAAGGTTTCACCTGCAACGCGGCCTTCTACTGGTTTTTGCGACGTGACATTCACTGACAAGGCACAGGCGCTGGTAGGTTTCTGCGAGCACCCACAATACAGCGTTGCAGTCTTCAAATCTGTGCAGAACTCTTTTTTTTACCTAAAATTAGCAAGATTCGTTTAAAACTCTTGTGGTGTATTATAGCCTTCTCCTGAGATGACATTCATAGCGATACTAAGAATAATAAAGATAAAAAGCATCATAGGCTGAAGAAATTATACGCAGGGTACGTCATTTTTTAGCCTTCCATAACTATATAGCTATATATGCATACATCCATATATTTAGCTAGATATCCATAAAAATCTATATCTATATATATGTATTTCTATATATTTATATAGATATTTATCTATACACAGGGACAGATAGATAGATAGATAGATAGATAGATAGATAGATAGATAGATAGACAGAGACTGTATGCAATAAGCCTGGATGTCTGACAGTTAAAGCTGCATCGTGATGTCATTAAGGCTCTATTATGACACGTACAGCTTGGAACCATATATATTATAGCACGGCTGCCATTTACAGTCAGTCTCCATTGGAGTTGGAAGTTGGCAAACATGTACTAGGCTGTCTTCCCAAGAAGCCACAGCAGCCAGATAAATTGGATGTTCCACCGAACTGCTATTTTATTCAGCCAGTAAGGGGAAAGCGGTGGCCTACAAAATCTCATTGGTCGCTGCTGCTGCCGACATTTTTTTAAAAAGGTACGCTCAGTTGTTTCATGGAGAACATTAAGGTAGCTACTTACAATTCAGGCAGGTAGGTTCAGTTCTTGGAGGTTGGGGAATGCTTATGGGCAAGGCCTTATGTCTGATCATATTGGCTGCTTCCAACTGTACCTACCGCAAGCAGACGATCAGTGGATATAATGCTGCGAGCTGGGAAAAAAGCCTAGAATAATCCACGGCAGGCAGGCAAGCAAAATGTAAATAACGGGATTGGTTAGCTGCGCTAAAATTCTTGCTTGTACCTGAAAAAGGTTTCACCTGCAACGCGGCCTTCTACTGGTTTTTGCGACGTGACATTCACTGACAAGGCACAGGCCTGGTAGGTTTCTGCGAGCACCCACAATACAGCGTTGCAGTCTTCAAATCTGTGCAGAACTCTTTTTTTTACCTAAAATTAGCAAGATTCGCTTAAAACTCTTGTGGTGTATTATAGCCTTCTCCTGAGATGACATTCATAGCGATACTAAGAATAATAAAGATAAAAATCATCATAGGCTGAAGAAATTATACGCAGAGTACGTCATTTTTTAGCCTTCCATAACTATATAGCTATATATGCATACATCCATATATTTAGCTAGATATCCATAAAAATCTATATCGATATATATGTATTTCTATATATTTATATAGATATTTATCTATACACAGGGACAGATAGATAGATAGATAGATAGATAGACAGAGACTGTATGCAATAAGCCTGGATGTCTGACAGTTAAAGCTGCATCGTGATGTCATTAAGGCTCTATTATGACACGTACAGCTTGGAACCATATATATTATAGCACGGCTGCCATTTACAGTCAGTCTCCATTGGAGTTGGAAGTTGGCAAACATGTACTAGGCTGTCTTCCCAAGAAGCCACAGCAGCCAGATAAATTGGATGTTCCACCGAACTGCTATTTTATTCAGCCAGTAAGGGGAAAGCGGTGGCCTACAAAATCTCATTGGTCGCTGCTGCTGCCGACATTTTTTTAAAAAGGTACGCTCAGTTGTTTCATGGAGAACATGAAGGTAGCTACTTACAATTCAGGCAGGTAGGTTCAGTTCTTGGAGGTTGGGGAATGCTTATGGGCAAGGCCTTATGTCTGATCATATTGGCTGCTTCCAACTGTACCTACCGCAAGCAGACGATCAGTGGATACAATGCTGCGAGCTGGGAAAAAAGCCTAGAATAATCCACGGCAGGCAGGCAAGCAAAATGTAAATAACGGGATTGGTTAGCTGCGCAAAAATTCTTGCTTGTACCTGAAAAAGGTTTCACCTGCAACGCGGCCTTCTACTGGTTTTTGCGACGTGACATTCACTGACAAGGCACAGGCGCTGGTAGGTTTCTGCGAGCACCCACAATACAGCGTTGCAGTCTTCAAATCTGTGCAGAACTCTTTTTTTTACCTAAAATTAGCAAGATTCGTTTAAAACTCTTGTGGTGTATTATAGCCTTCTCCTGAGATGACATTCATAGCGATACTAAGAATAATAAAGATAAAAAGCATCATAGGCTGAAGAAATTATACGCAGGGTACGTCATTTTTTAGCCTTCCATAACTATATAGCTATATATGCATACATCCATATATTTAGCTAGATATCCATAAAAATCTATATCTATATATATGTATTTCTATATATTTATATAGATATTTATCTATACACAGGGACAGATAGATAGATAGATAGATAGATAGATAGATAGACAGAGACTGTATGCAATAAGCCTGGATGTCTGACAGTTAAAGCTGCATCGTGATGTCATTAAGGCTCTATTATGACACGTACAGCTTGGAACCATATATATTATAGCACGGCTGCCATTTACAGTCAGTCTCCATTGGAGTTGGAAGTTGGCAAACATGTACTAGGCTGTCTTCCCAAGAAGCCACAGCAGCCAGATAAATTGGATGTTCCACCGAACTGCTATTTTATTCAGCCAGTAAGGGGAAAGCGGTGGCCTACAAAATCTCATTGGTCGCTGCTGCTGCCGACATTTTTTTAAAAAGGTACGCTCAGTTGTTTCATGGAGAACATTAAGGTAGCTACTTACAATTCAGGCAGGTAGGTTCAGTTCTTGGAGGTTGGGGAATGCTTATGGGCAAGGCCTTATGTCTGATCATATTGGCTGCTTCCAACTGTACCTACCGCAAGCAGACGATCAGTGGATATAATGCTGCGAGCTGGGAAAAAAGCCTAGAATAATCCACGGCAGGCAGGCAAGCAAAATGTAAATAACGGGATTGGTTAGCTGCGCTAAAATTCTTGCTTGTACCTGAAAAAGGTTTCACCTGCAACGCGGCCTTCTACTGGTTTTTGCGACGTGACATTCACTGACAAGGCACAGGCCTGGTAGGTTTCTGCGAGCACCCACAATACAGCATTGCAGTCTTCAAATCTGTGCAGAACTCTTTTTTTTACCTAAAATTAGCAAGATTCGCTTAAAACTCTTGTGGTGTATTATAGCCTTCTCCTGAGATGACATTCATAGCGATACTAAGAATAATAAAGATAAAAATCATCATAGGCTGAAGAAATTATACGCAGAGTACGTCATTTTTTAGCCTTCCATAACTATATAGCTATATATGCATACATCCATATATTTAGCTAGATATCCATAAAAATCTATATCGATATATATGTATTTCTATATATTTATATAGATATTTATCTATACACAGGGACAGATAGATAGATAGATAGATAGATAGATAGATAGACAGAGACTGTATGCAATAAGCCTGGATGTCTGACAGTTGAAGCTGCATCGTGATGTCATTAAGGCTCTATTATGACACGTACAGCTTGGAACCATATATATTATAACACGGCTGCCATTTACAGTCAGTCTCCATTGGAGTTGGAAGTTGGCAAACATGTACTAGGCTGTCTTCCCAAGAAGCCACAGCAGCCAGATAAATTGGATGTTCCACCGAACTGCTATTTTATTCAGCCAGTAAGGGGAAAGCGGTGGTCTACAAAATCTCATTGGTCGCTGCTGCTGCCGACATTTTTTTAAAAAGGTACGCTCAGTTGTTTCATGGAGAACATGAAGGTAGCTACTTACAATTCAGGCAGGTAGGTTCAGTTCTTGGAGGTTGGGGAATGCTTATGGGCAAGGCCTTATGTCTGATCATATTGGCTGCTTCCAACTGTACCTACCGCAAGCAGACGATCAGTGGATACAATGCTGCGAGCTGGGAAAAAAGCCTAGAATAATCCACGGCAGGCAGGCAAGCAAAATGTAAATAACGGGATTGGTTAGCTGCGCTAAAATTCTTGCTTGTACCTGAAAAAGGTTTCACCTGCAACGCGGCCTTCTACTGGTTTTTGCGACGTGACATTCACTGACAAGGCACAGGCGCTGGTAGGTTTCTGCGAGCACCCACAATACAGCGTTGCAGTCTTCAAATCTGTGCAGAACTCTTTTTTTTACCTAAAATTAGCAAGATTCGTTTAAAACTCTTGTGGTGTATTATAGCCTTCTCCTGAGATGACATTCATAGCGATACTAAGAATAATAAAGATAAAAAGCATCATAGGCTGAAGAAATTATACGCAGGGTACGTCATTTTTTAGCCTTCCATAACTATATAGCTATATATGCATACATCCATATATTTAGCTAGATATCCATAAAAATCTATATCTATATATATGTATTTCTATATATTTATATAGATATTTATCTATACACAGGGACAGATAGATAGATAGATAGATAGATAGATAGATAGATAGATAGACAGAGACTGTATGCAATAAGCCTGGATGTCTGACAGTTAAAGCTGCATCGTGATGTCATTAAGGCTCTATTATGACACGTACAGCTTGGAACCATATATATTATAGCACGGCTGCCATTTACAGTCAGTCTCCATTGGAGTTGGAAGTTGGCAAACATGTACTAGGCTGTCTTCCCAAGAAGCCACAGCAGCCAGATAAATTGGATGTTCCACCGAACTGCTATTTTATTCAGCCAGTAAGGGGAAAGCGGTGGCCTACAAAATCTCATTGGTCGCTGCTGCTGCCGACATTTTTTTAAAAAGGTACGCTCAGTTGTTTCATGGAGAACATTAAGGTAGCTACTTACAATTCAGGCAGGTAGGTTCAGTTCTTGGAGGTTGGGGAATGCTTATGGGCAAGGCCTTATGTCTGATCATATTGGCTGCTTCCAACTGTACCTACCGCAAGCAGACGATCAGTGGATATAATGCTGCGAGCTGGGAAAAAAGCCTAGAATAATCCACGGCAGGCAGGCAAGCAAAATGTAAATAACGGGATTGGTTAGCTGCGCTAAAATTCTTGCTTGTACCTGAAAAAGGTTTCACCTGCAACGCGGCCTTCTACTGGTTTTTGCGACGTGACATTCACTGACAAGGCACAGGCCTGGTAGGTTTCTGCGAGCACCCACAATACAGCGTTGCAGTCTTCAAATCTGTGCAGAACTCTTTTTTTTACCTAAAATTAGCAAGATTCGCTTAAAACTCTTGTGGTGTATTATAGCCTTCTCCTGAGATGACATTCATAGCGATACTAAGAATAATAAAGATAAAAATCATCATAGGCTGAAGAAATTATACGCAGAGTACGTCATTTTTTAGCCTTCCATAACTATATAGCTATATATGCATACATCCATATATTTAGCTAGATATCCATAAAAATCTATATCGATATATATGTATTTCTATATATTTATATAGATATTTATCTATACACAGGGACAGATAGATAGATAGATAGATAGATAGACAGAGACTGTATGCAATAAGCCTGGATGTCTGACAGTTAAAGCTGCATCGTGATGTCATTAAGGCTCTATTATGACACGTACAGCTTGGAACCATATATATTATAGCACGGCTGCCATTTACAGTCAGTCTCCATTGGAGTTGGAAGTTGGCAAACATGTACTAGGCTGTCTTCCCAAGAAGCCACAGCAGCCAGATAAATTGGATGTTCCACCGAACTGCTATTTTATTCAGCCAGTAAGGGGAAAGCGGTGGCCTACAAAATCTCATTGGTCGCTGCTGCTGCCGACATTTTTTTAAAAAGGTACGCTCAGTTGTTTCATGGAGAACATGAAGGTAGCTACTTACAATTCAGGCAGGTAGGTTCAGTTCTTGGAGGTTGGGGAATGCTTATGGGCAAGGCCTTATGTCTGATCATATTGGCTGCTTCCAACTGTACCTACCGCAAGCAGACGATCAGTGGATACAATGCTGCGAGCTGGGAAAAAAGCCTAGAATAATCCACGGCAGGCAGGCAAGCAAAATGTAAATAACGGGATTGGTTAGCTGCGCAAAAATTCTTGCTTGTACCTGAAAAAGGTTTCACCTGCAACGCGGCCTTCTACTGGTTTTTGCGACGTGACATTCACTGACAAGGCACAGGCGCTGGTAGGTTTCTGCGAGCACCCACAATACAGCGTTGCAGTCTTCAAATCTGTGCAGAACTCTTTTTTTTACCTAAAATTAGCAAGATTCGTTTAAAACTCTTGTGGTGTATTATAGCCTTCTCCTGAGATGACATTCATAGCGATACTAAGAATAATAAAGATAAAAAGCATCATAGGCTGAAGAAATTATACGCAGGGTACGTCATTTTTTAGCCTTCCATAACTATATAGCTATATATGCATACATCCATATATTTAGCTAGATATCCATAAAAATCTATATCTATATATATGTATTTCTATATATTTATATAGATATTTATCTATACACAGGGACAGATAGATAGATAGATAGATAGATAGATAGATAGATAGATAGATAGATAGACAGAGACTGTATGCAATAAGCCTGGATGTCTGACAGTTAAAGCTGCATCGTGATGTCATTAAGGCTCTATTATGACACGTACAGCTTGGAACCATATATATTATAGCACGGCTGCCATTTACAGTCAGTCTCCATTGGAGTTGGAAGTTGGCAAACATGTACTAGGCTGTCTTCCCAAGAAGCCACAGCAGCCAGATAAATTGGATGTTCCACCGAACTGCTATTTTATTCAGCCAGTAAGGGGAAAGCGGTGGCCTACAAAATCTCATTGGTCGCTGCTGCTGCCGACATTTTTTTAAAAAGGTACGCTCAGTTGTTTCATGGAGAACATTAAGGTAGCTACTTACATTTCAGGCAGGTAGGTTCAGTTCTTGGAGGTTGGGGAATGCTTATGGGCAAGGCCTTATGTCTGATCATATTGGCTGCTTCCAACTGTACCTACCGCAAGCAGACGATCAGTGGATATAATGCTGCGAGCTGGGAAAAAAGCCTAGAATAATCCACGGCAGGCAGGCAAGCAAAATGTAAATAACGGGATTGGTTAGCTGCGCTAAAATTCTTGCTTGTACCTGAAAAAGGTTTCACCTGCAACGCGGCCTTCTACTGGTTTTTGCGACGTGACATTCACTGACAAGGCACAGGCCTGGTAGGTTTCTGCGAGCACCCACAATACAGCGTTGCAGTCTTCAAATCTGTGCAGAACTCTTTTTTTTACCTAAAATTAGCAAGATTCGCTTAAAACTCTTGTGGTGTATTATAGCCTTCTCCTGAGATGACATTCATAGCGATACTAAGAATAATAAAGATAAAAATCATCATAGGCTGAAGAAATTATACGCAGAGTACGTCATTTTTTAGCCTTCCATAACTATATAGCTATATATGCATACATCCATATATTTAGCTAGATATCCATAAAAATCTATATCGATATATATGTATTTCTATATATTTATATAGATATTTATCTATACACAGGGACAGATAGATAGATAGATAGATAGATAGATAGATAGATAGACAGAGACTGTATGCAATAAGCCTGGATGTCTGACAGTTAAAGCTGCATCGTGATGTCATTAAGGCTCTATTATGACACGTACAGCTTGGAACCATATATATTATAGCACGGCTGCCATTTACAGTCAGTCTCCATTGGAGTTGGAAGTTGGCAAACATGTACTAGGCTGTCTTCCCAAGAAGCCACAGCAGCCAGATAAATTGGATGTTCCACCGAACTGCTATTTTATTCAGCCAGTAAGGGGAAAGCGGTGGTCTACAAAATCTCATTGGTCGCTGCTGCTGCCGACATTTTTTTAAAAAGGTACGCTCAGTTGTTTCATGGAGAACATGAAGGTAGCTACTTACAATTCAGGCAGGTAGGTTCAGTTCTTGGAGGTTGGGGAATGCTTATGGGCAAGGCCTTATGTCTGATCATATTGGCTGCTTCCAACTGTACCTACCGCAAGCAGACGATCAGTGGATACAATGCTGCGAGCTGGGAAAAAAGCCTAGAATAATCCACGGCAGGCAGGCAAGCAAAATGTAAATAACGGGATTGGTTAGCTGCGCTAAAATTCTTGCTTGTACCTGAAAAAGGTTTCACCTGCAACGCGGCCTTCTACTGGTTTTTGCGACGTGACATTCACTGACAAGGCACAGGCGCTGGTAGGTTTCTGCGAGCACCCACAATACAGCGTTGCAGTCTTCAAATCTGTGCAGAACTCTTTTTTTTACCTAAAATTAGCAAGATTCGTTTAAAACTCTTGTGGTGTATTATAGCCTTCTCCTGAGATGACATTCATAGCGATACTAAGAATAATAAAGATAAAAAGCATCATAGGCTGAAGAAATTATACGCAGGGTACGTCATTTTTTAGCCTTCCATAACTATATAGCTATATATGCATACATCCATATATTTAGCTAGATATCCATAAAAATCTATATCGATATATATGTATTTCTATATATTTATATAGATATTTATCTATACACAGGGACAGATAGATAGATAGATAGATAGATAGATAGACAGAGACTGTATGCAATAAGCCTGGATGTCTGACAGTTAAAGCTGCATCGTGATGTCATTAAGGCTCTATTATGACACGTACAGCTTGGAACCATATATATTATAGCACGGCTGCCATTTACAGTCAGTCTCCATTGGAGTTGGAAGTTGGCAAACATGTACTAGGCTGTCTTCCCAAGAAGCCACAGCAGCCAGATAAATTGGATGTTCCACCGAACTGCTATTTTATTCAGCCAGTAAGGGGAAAGCGGTGGCCTACAAAATCTCATTGGTCGCTGCTGCTGCCGACATTTTTTTAAAAAGGTACGCTCAGTTGTTTCATGGAGAACATGAAGGTAGCTACTTACAATTCAGGCAGGTAGGTTCAGTTCTTGGAGGTTGGGGAATGCTTATGGGCAAGGCCTTATGTCTGATCATATTGGCTGCTTCCAACTGTACCTACCGCAAGCAGACGATCAGTGGATACAATGCTGCGAGCTGGGAAAAAAGCCTAGAATAATCCACGGCAGGCAGGCAAGCAAAATGTAAATAACGGGATTGGTTAGCTGCGCAAAAATTCTTGCTTGTACCTGAAAAAGGTTTCACCTGCAACGCGGCCTTCTACTGGTTTTTGCGACGTGACATTCACTGACAAGGCACAGGCGCTGGTAGGTTTCTGCGAGCACCCACAATACAGCGTTGCAGTCTTCAAATCTGTGCAGAACTCTTTTTTTTACCTAAAATTAGCAAGATTCGTTTAAAACTCTTGTGGTGTATTATAGCCTTCTCCTGAGATGACATTCATAGCGATACTAAGAATAATAAAGATAAAAAGCATCATAGGCTGAAGAAATTATACGCAGGGTACGTCATTTTTTAGCCTTCCATAACTATATAGCTATATATGCATACATCCATATATTTAGCTAGATATCCATAAAAATCTATATCTATATATATGTATTTCTATATATTTATATAGATATTTATCTATACACAGGGACAGATAGATAGATAGATAGATAGATAGATAGATAGATAGATAGATAGATAGATAGATAGATAGACAGAGACTGTATGCAATAAGCCTGGATGTCTGACAGTTAAAGCTGCATCGTGATGTCATTAAGGCTCTATTATGACACGTACAGCTTGGAACCATATATATTATAGCACGGCTGCCATTTACAGTCAGTCTCCATTGGAGTTGGAAGTTGGCAAACATGTACTAGGCTGTCTTCCCAAGAAGCCACAGCAGCCAGATAAATTGGATGTTCCACCGAACTGCTATTTTATTCAGCCAGTAAGGGGAAAGCGGTGGCCTACAAAATCTCATTGGTCGCTGCTGCTGCCGACATTTTTTTAAAAAGGTACGCTCAGTTGTTTCATGGAGAACATTAAGGTAGCTACTTACAATTCAGGCAGGTAGGTTCAGTTCTTGGAGGTTGGGGAATGCTTATGGGCAAGGCCTTATGTCTGATCATATTGGCTGCTTCCAACTGTACCTACCGCAAGCAGACGATCAGTGGATATAATGCTGCGAGCTGGGAAAAAAGCCTAGAATAATCCACGGCAGGCAGGCAAGCAAAATGTAAATAACGGGATTGGTTAGCTGCGCTAAAATTCTTGCTTGTACCTGAAAAAGGTTTCACCTGCAACGCGGCCTTCTACTGGTTTTTGCGACGTGACATTCACTGACAAGGCACAGGCCTGGTAGGTTTCTGCGAGCACCCACAATACAGCGTTGCAGTCTTCAAATCTGTGCAGAACTCTTTTTTTTACCTAAAATTAGCAAGATTCGCTTAAAACTCTTGTGGTGTATTATAGCCTTCTCCTGAGATGACATTCATAGCGATACTAAGAATAATAAAGATAAAAATCATCATAGGCTGAAGAAATTATACGCAGAGTACGTCATTTTTTAGCCTTCCATAACTATATAGCTATATATGCATACATCCATATATTTAGCTAGATATCCATAAAAATCTATATCGATATATATGTATTTCTATATATTTATATAGATATTTATCTATACACAGGGACAGATAGATAGATAGATAGATAGATAGATAGATAGACAGAGACTGTATGCAATAAGCCTGGATGTCTGACAGTTGAAGCTGCATCGTGATGTCATTAAGGCTCTATTATGACACGTACAGCTTGGAACCATATATATTATAACACGGCTGCCATTTACAGTCAGTCTCCATTGGAGTTGGAAGTTGGCAAACATGTACTAGGCTGTCTTCCCAAGAAGCCACAGCAGCCAGATAAATTGGATGTTCCACCGAACTGCTATTTTATTCAGCCAGTAAGGGGAAAGCGGTGGTCTACAAAATCTCATTGGTCGCTGCTGCTGCCGACATTTTTTTAAAAAGGTACGCTCAGTTGTTTCATGGAGAACATGAAGGTAGCTACTTACAATTCAGGCAGGTAGGTTCAGTTCTTGGAGGTTGGGGAATGCTTATGGGCAAGGCCTTATGTCTGATCATATTGGCTGCTTCCAACTGTACCTACCGCAAGCAGACGATCAGTGGATACAATGCTGCGAGCTGGGAAAAAAGCCTAGAATAATCCACGGCAGGCAGGCAAGCAAAATGTAAATAACGGGATTGGTTAGCTGCGCTAAAATTCTTGCTTGTACCTGAAAAAGGTTTCACCTGCAACGCGGCCTTCTACTGGTTTTTGCGACGTGACATTCACTGACAAGGCACAGGCGCTGGTAGGTTTCTGCGAGCACCCACAATACAGCGTTGCAGTCTTCAAATCTGTGCAGAACTCTTTTTTTTACCTAAAATTAGCAAGATTCGTTTAAAACTCTTGTGGTGTATTATAGCCTTCTCCTGAGATGACATTCATAGCGATACTAAGAATAATAAAGATAAAAAGCATCATAGGCTGAAGAAATTATACGCAGGGTACGTCATTTTTTAGCCTTCCATAACTATATAGCTATATATGCATACATCCATATATTTAGCTAGATATCCATAAAAATCTATATCTATATATATGTATTTCTATATATTTATATAGATATTTATCTATACACAGGGACAGATAGATAGATAGATAGATAGATAGATAGATAGATAGATAGACAGAGACTGTATGCAATAAGCCTGGATGTCTGACAGTTAAAGCTGCATCGTGATGTCATTAAGGCTCTATTATGACACGTACAGCTTGGAACCATATATATTATAGCACGGCTGCCATTTACAGTCAGTCTCCATTGGAGTTGGAAGTTGGCAAACATGTACTAGGCTGTCTTCCCAAGAAGCCACAGCAGCCAGATAAATTGGATGTTCCACCGAACTGCTATTTTATTCAGCCAGTAAGGGGAAAGCGGTGGCCTACAAAATCTCATTGGTCGCTGCTGCTGCCGACATTTTTTTAAAAAGGTACGCTCAGTTGTTTCATGGAGAACATTAAGGTAGCTACTTACAATTCAGGCAGGTAGGTTCAGTTCTTGGAGGTTGGGGAATGCTTATGGGCAAGGCCTTATGTCTGATCATATTGGCTGCTTCCAACTGTACCTACCGCAAGCAGACGATCAGTGGATATAATGCTGCGAGCTGGGAAAAAAGCCTAGAATAATCCACGGCAGGCAGGCAAGCAAAATGTAAATAACGGGATTGGTTAGCTGCGCTAAAATTCTTGCTTGTACCTGAAAAAGGTTTCACCTGCAACGCGGCCTTCTACTGGTTTTTGCGACGTGACATTCACTGACAAGGCACAGGCCTGGTAGGTTTCTGCGAGCACCCACAATACAGCGTTGCAGTCTTCAAATCTGTGCAGAACTCTTTTTTTTACCTAAAATTAGCAAGATTCGCTTAAAACTCTTGTGGTGTATTATAGCCTTCTCCTGAGATGACATTCATAGCGATACTAAGAATAATAAAGATAAAAATCATCATAGGCTGAAGAAATTATACGCAGAGTACGTCATTTTTTAGCCTTCCATAACTATATAGCTATATATGCATACATCCATATATTTAGCTAGATATCCATAAAAATCTATATCGATATATATGTATTTCTATATATTTATATAGATATTTATCTATACACAGGGACAGATAGATAGATAGATAGATAGATAGACAGAGACTGTATGCAATAAGCCTGGATGTCTGACAGTTAAAGCTGCATCGTGATGTCATTAAGGCTCTATTATGACACGTACAGCTTGGAACCATATATATTATAGCACGGCTGCCATTTACAGTCAGTCTCCATTGGAGTTGGAAGTTGGCAAACATGTACTAGGCTGTCTTCCCAAGAAGCCACAGCAGCCAGATAAATTGGATGTTCCACCGAACTGCTATTTTATTCAGCCAGTAAGGGGAAAGCGGTGGCCTACAAAATCTCATTGGTCGCTGCTGCTGCCGACATTTTTTTAAAAAGGTACGCTCAGTTGTTTCATGGAGAACATGAAGGTAGCTACTTACAATTCAGGCAGGTAGGTTCAGTTCTTGGAGGTTGGGGAATGCTTATGGGCAAGGCCTTATGTCTGATCATATTGGCTGCTTCCAACTGTACCTACCGCAAGCAGACGATCAGTGGATACAATGCTGCGAGCTGGGAAAAAAGCCTAGAATAATCCACGGCAGGCAGGCAAGCAAAATGTAAATAACGGGATTGGTTAGCTGCGCAAAAATTCTTGCTTGTACCTGAAAAAGGTTTCACCTGCAACGCGGCCTTCTACTGGTTTTTGCGACGTGACATTCACTGACAAGGCACAGGCGCTGGTAGGTTTCTGCGAGCACCCACAATACAGCGTTGCAGTCTTCAAATCTGTGCAGAACTCTTTTTTTTACCTAAAATTAGCAAGATTCGTTTAAAACTCTTGTGGTGTATTATAGCCTTCTCCTGAGATGACATTCATAGCGATACTAAGAATAATAAAGATAAAAAGCATCATAGGCTGAAGAAATTATACGCAGGGTACGTCATTTTTTAGCCTTCCATAACTATATAGCTATATATGCATACATCCATATATTTAGCTAGATATCCATAAAAATCTATATCTATATATATGTATTTCTATATATTTATATAGATATTTATCTATACACAGGGACAGATAGATAGATAGATAGATAGATAGATAGATAGATAGATAGATAGATAGATAGATAGACAGAGACTGTATGCAATAAGCCTGGATGTCTGACAGTTAAAGCTGCATCGTGATGTCATTAAGGCTCTATTATGACACGTACAGCTTGGAACCATATATATTATAGCACGGCTGCCATTTACAGTCAGTCTCCATTGGAGTTGGAAGTTGGCAAACATGTACTAGGCTGTCTTCCCAAGAAGCCACAGCAGCCAGATAAATTGGATGTTCCACCGAACTGCTATTTTATTCAGCCAGTAAGGGGAAAGCGGTGGCCTACAAAATCTCATTGGTCGCTGCTGCTGCCGACATTTTTTTAAAAAGGTACGCTCAGTTGTTTCATGGAGAACATTAAGGTAGCTACTTACATTTCAGGCAGGTAGGTTCAGTTCTTGGAGGTTGGGGAATGCTTATGGGCAAGGCCTTATGTCTGATCATATTGGCTGCTTCCAACTGTACCTACCGCAAGCAGACGATCAGTGGATATAATGCTGCGAGCTGGGAAAAAAGCCTAGAATAATCCACGGCAGGCAGGCAAGCAAAATGTAAATAACGGGATTGGTTAGCTGCGCTAAAATTCTTGCTTGTACCTGAAAAAGGTTTCACCTGCAACGCGGCCTTCTACTGGTTTTTGCGACGTGACATTCACTGACAAGGCACAGGCCTGGTAGGTTTCTGCGAGCACCCACAATACAGCGTTGCAGTCTTCAAATCTGTGCAGAACTCTTTTTTTTACCTAAAATTAGCAAGATTCGCTTAAAACTCTTGTGGTGTATTATAGCCTTCTCCTGAGATGACATTCATAGCGATACTAAGAATAATAAAGATAAAAATCATCATAGGCTGAAGAAATTATACGCAGAGTACGTCATTTTTTAGCCTTCCATAACTATATAGCTATATATGCATACATCCATATATTTAGCTAGATATCCATAAAAATCTATATCGATATATATGTATTTCTATATATTTATATAGATATTTATCTATACACAGGGACAGATAGATAGATAGATAGATAGACAGAGACTGTATGCAATAAGCCTGGATGTCTGACAGTTAAAGCTGCATCGTGATGTCATTAAGGCTCTATTATGACACGTACAGCTTGGAACCATATATATTATAGCACGGCTGCCATTTACAGTCAGTCTCCATTGGAGTTGGAAGTTGGCAAACATGTACTAGGCTGTCTTCCCAAGAAGCCACAGCAGCCAGATAAATTGGATGTTCCACCGAACTGCTATTTTATTCAGCCAGTAAGGGGAAAGCGGTGGTCTACAAAATCTCATTGGTCGCTGCTGCTGCCGACATTTTTTTAAAAAGGTACGCTCAGTTGTTTCATGGAGAACATGAAGGTAGCTACTTACAATTCAGGCAGGTAGGTTCAGTTCTTGGAGGTTGGGGAATGCTTATGGGCAAGGCCTTATGTCTGATCATATTGGCTGCTTCCAACTGTACCTACCGCAAGCAGACGATCAGTGGATACAATGCTGCGAGCTGGGAAAAAAGCCTAGAATAATCCACGGCAGGCAGGCAAGCAAAATGTAAATAACGGGATTGGTTAGCTGCGCTAAAATTCTTGCTTGTACCTGAAAAAGGTTTCACCTGCAACGCGGCCTTCTACTGGTTTTTGCGACGTGACATTCACTGACAAGGCACAGGCGCTGGTAGGTTTCTGCGAGCACCCACAATACAGCGTTGCAGTCTTCAAATCTGTGCAGAACTCTTTTTTTTACCTAAAATTAGCAAGATTCGTTTAAAACTCTTGTGGTGTATTATAGCCTTCTCCTGAGATGACATTCATAGCGATACTAAGAATAATAAAGATAAAAAGCATCATAGGCTGAAGAAATTATACGCAGGGTACGTCATTTTTTAGCCTTCCATAACTATATAGCTATATATGCATACATCCATATATTTAGCTAGATATCCATAAAAATCTATATCGATATATATGTATTTCTATATATTTATATAGATATTTATCTATACACAGGGACAGATAGATAGATAGATAGATAGATAGATAGATAGATAGATAGACAGAGACTGTATGCAATAAGCCTGGATGTCTGACAGTTAAAGCTGCATCGTGATGTCATTAAGGCTCTATTATGACACGTACAGCTTGGAACCATATATATTATAGCACGGCTGCCATTTACAGTCAGTCTCCATTGGAGTTGGAAGTTGGCAAACATGTACTAGGCTGTCTTCCCAAGAAGCCACAGCAGCCAGATAAATTGGATGTTCCACCGAACTGCTATTTTATTCAGCCAGTAAGGGGAAAGCGGTGGCCTACAAAATCTCATTGGTCGCTGCTGCTGCCGACATTTTTTTAAAAAGGTACGCTCAGTTGTTTCATGGAGAACATGAAGGTAGCTACTTACAATTCAGGCAGGTAGGTTCAGTTCTTGGAGGTTGGGGAATGCTTATGGGCAAGGCCTTATGTCTGATCATATTGGCTGCTTCCAACTGTACCTACCGCAAGCAGACGATCAGTGGATACAATGCTGCGAGCTGGGAAAAAAGCCTAGAATAATCCACGGCAGGCAGGCAAGCAAAATGTAAATAACGGGATTGGTTAGCTGCGCAAAAATTCTTGCTTGTACCTGAAAAAGGTTTCACCTGCAACGCGGCCTTCTACTGGTTTTTGCGACGTGACATTCACTGACAAGGCACAGGCGCTGGTAGGTTTCTGCGAGCACCCACAATACAGCGTTGCAGTCTTCAAATCTGTGCAGAACTCTTTTTTTTACCTAAAATTAGCAAGATTCGTTTAAAACTCTTGTGGTGTATTATAGCCTTCTCCTGAGATGACATTCATAGCGATACTAAGAATAATAAAGATAAAAAGCATCATAGGCTGAAGAAATTATACGCAGGGTACGTCATTTTTTAGCCTTCCATAACTATATAGCTATATATGCATACATCCATATATTTAGCTAGATATCCATAAAAATCTATATCTATATATATGTATTTCTATATATTTATATAGATATTTATCTATACACAGGGACAGATAGATAGATAGATAGATAGATAGATAGATAGATAGATAGATAGATAGATAGATAGATAGACAGAGACTGTATGCAATAAGCCTGGATGTCTGACAGTTAAAGCTGCATCGTGATGTCATTAAGGCTCTATTATGACACGTACAGCTTGGAACCATATATATTATAGCACGGCTGCCATTTACAGTCAGTCTCCATTGGAGTTGGAAGTTGGCAAACATGTACTAGGCTGTCTTCCCAAGAAGCCACAGCAGCCAGATAAATTGGATGTTCCACCGAACTGCTATTTTATTCAGCCAGTAAGGGGAAAGCGGTGGCCTACAAAATCTCATTGGTCGCTGCTGCTGCCGACATTTTTTTAAAAAGGTACGCTCAGTTGTTTCATGGAGAACATTAAGGTAGCTACTTACAATTCAGGCAGGTAGGTTCAGTTCTTGGAGGTTGGGGAATGCTTATGGGCAAGGCCTTATGTCTGATCATATTGGCTGCTTCCAACTGTACCTACCGCAAGCAGACGATCAGTGGATATAATGCTGCGAGCTGGGAAAAAAGCCTAGAATAATCCACGGCAGGCAGGCAAGCAAAATGTAAATAACGGGATTGGTTAGCTGCGCTAAAATTCTTGCTTGTACCTGAAAAAGGTTTCACCTGCAACGCGGCCTTCTACTGGTTTTTGCGACGTGACATTCACTGACAAGGCACAGGCCTGGTAGGTTTCTGCGAGCACCCACAATACAGCGTTGCAGTCTTCAAATCTGTGCAGAACTCTTTTTTTTACCTAAAATTAGCAAGATTCGCTTAAAACTCTTGTGGTGTATTATAGCCTTCTCCTGAGATGACATTCATAGCGATACTAAGAATAATAAAGATAAAAATCATCATAGGCTGAAGAAATTATACGCAGAGTACGTCATTTTTTAGCCTTCCATAACTATATAGCTATATATGCATACATCCATATATTTAGCTAGATATCCATAAAAATCTATATCGATATATATGTATTTCTATATATTTATATAGATATTTATCTATACACAGGGACAGATAGATAGATAGATAGATAGATAGATAGATAGATAGATAGACAGAGACTGTATGCAATAAGCCTGGATGTCTGACAGTTAAAGCTGCATCGTGATGTCATTAAGGCTCTATTATGACACGTACAGCTTGGAACCATATATATTATAGCACGGCTGCCATTTACAGTCAGTCTCCATTGGAGTTGGAAGTTGGCAAACATGTACTAGGCTGTCTTCCCAAGAAGCCACAGCAGCCAGATAAATTGGATGTTCCACCGAACTGCTATTTTATTCAGCCAGTAAGGGGAAAGCGGTGGTCTACAAAATCTCATTGGTCGCTGCTGCTGCCGACATTTTTTTAAAAAGGTACGCTCAGTTGTTTCATGGAGAACATGAAGGTAGCTACTTACAATTCAGGCAGGTAGGTTCAGTTCTTGGAGGTTGGGGAATGCTTATGGGCAAGGCCTTATGTCTGATCATATTGGCTGCTTCCAACTGTACCTACCGCAAGCAGACGATCAGTGGATACAATGCTGCGAGCTGGGAAAAAAGCCTAGAATAATCCACGGCAGGCAGGCAAGCAAAATGTAAATAACGGGATTGGTTAGCTGCGCTAAAATTCTTGCTTGTACCTGAAAAAGGTTTCACCTGCAACGCGGCCTTCTACTGGTTTTTGCGACGTGACATTCACTGACAAGGCACAGGCGCTGGTAGGTTTCTGCGAGCACCCACAATACAGCGTTGCAGTCTTCAAATCTGTGCAGAACTCTTTTTTTTACCTAAAATTAGCAAGATTCGTTTAAAACTCTTGTGGTGTATTATAGCCTTCTCCTGAGATGACATTCATAGCGATACTAAGAATAATAAAGATAAAAAGCATCATAGGCTGAAGAAATTATACGCAGGGTACGTCATTTTTTAGCCTTCCATAACTATATAGCTATATATGCATACATCCATATATTTAGCTAGATATCCATAAAAATCTATATCGATATATATGTATTTCTATATATTTATATAGATATTTATCTATACACAGGGACAGATAGATAGATAGATAGATAGATAGATAGATAGATAGATAGACAGAGACTGTATGCAATAAGCCTGGATGTCTGACAGTTAAAGCTGCATCGTGATGTCATTAAGGCTCTATTATGACACGTACAGCTTGGAACCATATATATTATAGCACGGCTGCCATTTACAGTCAGTCTCCATTGGAGTTGGAAGTTGGCAAACATGTACTAGGCTGTCTTCCCAAGAAGCCACAGCAGCCAGATAAATTGGATGTTCCACCGAACTGCTATTTTATTCAGCCAGTAAGGGGAAAGCGGTGGCCTACAAAATCTCATTGGTCGCTGCTGCTGCCGACATTTTTTTAAAAAGGTACGCTCAGTTGTTTCATGGAGAACATGAAGGTAGCTACTTACAATTCAGGCAGGTAGGTTCAGTTCTTGGAGGTTGGGGAATGCTTATGGGCAAGGCCTTATGTCTGATCATATTGGCTGCTTCCAACTGTACCTACCGCAAGCAGACGATCAGTGGATACAATGCTGCGAGCTGGGAAAAAAGCCTAGAATAATCCACGGCAGGCAGGCAAGCAAAATGTAAATAACGGGATTGGTTAGCTGCGCAAAAATTCTTGCTTGTACCTGAAAAAGGTTTCACCTGCAACGCGGCCTTCTACTGGTTTTTGCGACGTGACATTCACTGACAAGGCACAGGCGCTGGTAGGTTTCTGCGAGCACCCACAATACAGCGTTGCAGTCTTCAAATCTGTGCAGAACTCTTTTTTTTACCTAAAATTAGCAAGATTCGTTTAAAACTCTTGTGGTGTATTATAGCCTTCTCCTGAGATGACATTCATAGCGATACTAAGAATAATAAAGATAAAAAGCATCATAGGCTGAAGAAATTATACGCAGGGTACGTCATTTTTTAGCCTTCCATAACTATATAGCTATATATGCATACATCCATATATTTAGCTAGATATCCATAAAAATCTATATCTATATATATGTATTTCTATATATTTATATAGATATTTATCTATACACAGGGACAGATAGATAGATAGATAGATAGATAGATAGATAGATAGATAGATAGATAGATAGATAGATAGATAGACAGAGACTGTATGCAATAAGCCTGGATGTCTGACAGTTAAAGCTGCATCGTGATGTCATTAAGGCTCTATTATGACACGTACAGCTTGGAACCATATATATTATAGCACGGCTGCCATTTACAGTCAGTCTCCATTGGAGTTGGAAGTTGGCAAACATGTACTAGGCTGTCTTCCCAAGAAGCCACAGCAGCCAGATAAATTGGATGTTCCACCGAACTGCTATTTTATTCAGCCAGTAAGGGGAAAGCGGTGGCCTACAAAATCTCATTGGTCGCTGCTGCTGCCGACATTTTTTTAAAAAGGTACGCTCAGTTGTTTCATGGAGAACATTAAGGTAGCTACTTACAATTCAGGCAGGTAGGTTCAGTTCTTGGAGGTTGGGGAATGCTTATGGGCAAGGCCTTATGTCTGATCATATTGGCTGCTTCCAACTGTACCTACCGCAAGCAGACGATCAGTGGATATAATGCTGCGAGCTGGGAAAAAAGCCTAGAATAATCCACGGCAGGCAGGCAAGCAAAATGTAAATAACGGGATTGGTTAGCTGCGCTAAAATTCTTGCTTGTACCTGAAAAAGGTTTCACCTGCAACGCGGCCTTCTACTGGTTTTTGCGACGTGACATTCACTGACAAGGCACAGGCCTGGTAGGTTTCTGCGAGCACCCACAATACAGCGTTGCAGTCTTCAAATCTGTGCAGAACTCTTTTTTTTACCTAAAATTAGCAAGATTCGCTTAAAACTCTTGTGGTGTATTATAGCCTTCTCCTGAGATGACATTCATAGCGATACTAAGAATAATAAAGATAAAAATCATCATAGGCTGAAGAAATTATACGCAGAGTACGTCATTTTTTAGCCTTCCATAACTATATAGCTATATATGCATACATCCATATATTTAGCTAGATATCCATAAAAATCTATATCGATATATATGTATTTCTATATATTTATATAGATATTTATCTATACACAGGGACAGATAGATAGATAGATAGATAGATAGATAGATAGATAGATAGACAGAGACTGTATGCAATAAGCCTGGATGTCTGACAGTTAAAGCTGCATCGTGATGTCATTAAGGCTCTATTATGACACGTACAGCTTGGAACCATATATATTATAGCACGGCTGCCATTTACAGTCAGTCTCCATTGGAGTTGGAAGTTGGCAAACATGTACTAGGCTGTCTTCCCAAGAAGCCACAGCAGCCAGATAAATTGGATGTTCCACCGAACTGCTATTTTATTCAGCCAGTAAGGGGAAAGCGGTGGTCTACAAAATCTCATTGGTCGCTGCTGCTGCCGACATTTTTTTAAAAAGGTACGCTCAGTTGTTTCATGGAGAACATGAAGGTAGCTACTTACAATTCAGGCAGGTAGGTTCAGTTCTTGGAGGTTGGGGAATGCTTATGGGCAAGGCCTTATGTCTGATCATATTGGCTGCTTCCAACTGTACCTACCGCAAGCAGACGATCAGTGGATACAATGCTGCGAGCTGGGAAAAAAGCCTAGAATAATCCACGGCAGGCAGGCAAGCAAAATGTAAATAACGGGATTGGTTAGCTGCGCTAAAATTCTTGCTTGTACCTGAAAAAGGTTTCACCTGCAACGCGGCCTTCTACTGGTTTTTGCGACGTGACATTCACTGACAAGGCACAGGCGCTGGTAGGTTTCTGCGAGCACCCACAATACAGCGTTGCAGTCTTCAAATCTGTGCAGAACTCTTTTTTTTACCTAAAATTAGCAAGATTCGTTTAAAACTCTTGTGGTGTATTATAGCCTTCTCCTGAGATGACATTCATAGCGATACTAAGAATAATAAAGATAAAAAGCATCATAGGCTGAAGAAATTATACGCAGGGTACGTCATTTTTTAGCCTTCCATAACTATATAGCTATATATGCATACATCCATATATTTAGCTAGATATCCATAAAAATCTATATCGATATATATGTATTTCTATATATTTATATAGATATTTATCTATACACAGGGACAGATAGATAGATAGATAGATAGATAGATAGATAGATAGATAGACAGAGACTGTATGCAATAAGCCTGGATGTCTGACAGTTAAAGCTGCATCGTGATGTCATTAAGGCTCTATTATGACACGTACAGCTTGGAACCATATATATTATAGCACGGCTGCCATTTACAGTCAGTCTCCATTGGAGTTGGAAGTTGGCAAACATGTACTAGGCTGTCTTCCCAAGAAGCCACAGCAGCCAGATAAATTGGATGTTCCACCGAACTGCTATTTTATTCAGCCAGTAAGGGGAAAGCGGTGGCCTACAAAATCTCATTGGTCGCTGCTGCTGCCGACATTTTTTTAAAAAGGTACGCTCAGTTGTTTCATGGAGAACATTAAGGTAGCTACTTACAATTCAGGCAGGTAGGTTCAGTTCTTGGAGGTTGGGGAATGCTTATGGGCAAGGCCTTATGTCTGATCATATTGGCTGCTTCCAACTGTACCTACCGCAAGCAGACGATCAGTGGATATAATGCTGCGAGCTGGGAAAAAAGCCTAGAATAATCCACGGCAGGCAGGCAAGCAAAATGTAAATAACGGGATTGGTTAGCTGCGCTAAAATTCTTGCTTGTACCTGAAAAAGGTTTCACCTGCAACGCGGCCTTCTACTGGTTTTTGCGACGTGACATTCACTGACAAGGCACAGGCCTGGTAGGTTTCTGCGAGCACCCACAATACAGCGTTGCAGTCTTCAAATCTGTGCAGAACTCTTTTTTTTACCTAAAATTAGCAAGATTCGCTTAAAACTCTTGTGGTGTATTATAGCCTTCTCCTGAGATGACATTCATAGCGATACTAAGAATAATAAAGATAAAAATCATCATAGGCTGAAGAAATTATACGCAGAGTACGTCATTTTTTAGCCTTCCATAACTATATAGCTATATATGCATACATCCATATATTTAGCTAGATATCCATAAAAATCTATATCGATATATATGTATTTCTATATATTTATATAGATATTTATCTATACACAGGGACAGATAGATAGATAGATAGATAGATAGATAGACAGAGACTGTATGCAATAAGCCTGGATGTCTGACAGTTAAAGCTGCATCGTGATGTCATTAAGGCTCTATTATGACACGTACAGCTTGGAACCATATATATTATAGCACGGCTGCCATTTACAGTCAGTCTCCATTGGAGTTGGAAGTTGGCAAACATGTACTAGGCTGTCTTCCCAAGAAGCCACAGCAGCCAGATAAATTGGATGTTCCACCGAACTGCTATTTTATTCAGCCAGTAAGGGGAAAGCGGTGGCCTACAAAATCTCATTGGTCGCTGCTGCTGCCGACATTTTTTTAAAAAGGTACGCTCAGTTGTTTCATGGAGAACATGAAGGTAGCTACTTACAATTCAGGCAGGTAGGTTCAGTTCTTGGAGGTTGGGGAATGCTTATGGGCAAGGCCTTATGTCTGATCATATTGGCTGCTTCCAACTGTACCTACCGCAAGCAGACGATCAGTGGATACAATGCTGCGAGCTGGGAAAAAAGCCTAGAATAATCCACGGCAGGCAGGCAAGCAAAATGTAAATAACGGGATTGGTTAGCTGCGCAAAAATTCTTGCTTGTACCTGAAAAAGGTTTCACCTGCAACGCGGCCTTCTACTGGTTTTTGCGACGTGACATTCACTGACAAGGCACAGGCGCTGGTAGGTTTCTGCGAGCACCCACAATACAGCGTTGCAGTCTTCAAATCTGTGCAGAACTCTTTTTTTTACCTAAAATTAGCAAGATTCGTTTAAAACTCTTGTGGTGTATTATAGCCTTCTCCTGAGATGACATTCATAGCGATACTAAGAATAATAAAGATAAAAAGCATCATAGGCTGAAGAAATTATACGCAGGGTACGTCATTTTTTAGCCTTCCATAACTATATAGCTATATATGCATACATCCATATATTTAGCTAGATATCCATAAAAATCTATATCTATATATATGTATTTCTATATATTTATATAGATATTTATCTATACACAGGGACAGATAGATAGATAGATAGATAGATAGATAGATAGATAGATAGATAGATAGATAGACAGAGACTGTATGCAATAAGCCTGGATGTCTGACAGTTAAAGCTGCATCGTGATGTCATTAAGGCTCTATTATGACACGTACAGCTTGGAACCATATATATTATAGCACGGCTGCCATTTACAGTCAGTCTCCATTGGAGTTGGAAGTTGGCAAACATGTACTAGGCTGTCTTCCCAAGAAGCCACAGCAGCCAGATAAATTGGATGTTCCACCGAACTGCTATTTTATTCAGCCAGTAAGGGGAAAGCGGTGGCCTACAAAATCTCATTGGTCGCTGCTGCTGCCGACATTTTTTTAAAAAGGTACGCTCAGTTGTTTCATGGAGAACATTAAGGTAGCTACTTACAATTCAGGCAGGTAGGTTCAGTTCTTGGAGGTTGGGGAATGCTTATGGGCAAGGCCTTATGTCTGATCATATTGGCTGCTTCCAACTGTACCTACCGCAAGCAGACGATCAGTGGATATAATGCTGCGAGCTGGGAAAAAAGCCTAGAATAATCCACGGCAGGCAGGCAAGCAAAATGTAAATAACGGGATTGGTTAGCTGCGCTAAAATTCTTGCTTGTACCTGAAAAAGGTTTCACCTGCAACGCGGCCTTCTACTGGTTTTTGCGACGTGACATTCACTGACAAGGCACAGGCCTGGTAGGTTTCTGCGAGCACCCACAATACAGCGTTGCAGTCTTCAAATCTGTGCAGAACTCTTTTTTTTACCTAAAATTAGCAAGATTCGCTTAAAACTCTTGTGGTGTATTATAGCCTTCTCCTGAGATGACATTCATAGCGATACTAAGAATAATAAAGATAAAAATCATCATAGGCTGAAGAAATTATACGCAGAGTACGTCATTTTTTAGCCTTCCATAACTATATAGCTATATATGCATACATCCATATATTTAGCTAGATATCCATAAAAATCTATATCGATATATATGTATTTCTATATATTTATATAGATATTTATCTATACACAGGGACAGATAGATAGATAGATAGATAGATAGATAGATAGATAGATAGATAGATAGACAGAGACTGTATGCAATAAGCCTGGATGTCTGACAGTTAAAGCTGCATCGTGATGTCATTAAGGCTCTATTATGACACGTACAGCTTGGAACCATATATATTATAGCACGGCTGCCATTTACAGTCAGTCTCCATTGGAGTTGGAAGTTGGCAAACATGTACTAGGCTGTCTTCCCAAGAAGCCACAGCAGCCAGATAAATTGGATGTTCCACCGAACTGCTATTTTATTCAGCCAGTAAGGGGAAAGCGGTGGCCTACAAAATCTCATTGGTCGCTGCTGCTGCCGACATTTTTTTAAAAAGGTACGCTCAGTTGTTTCATGGAGAACATTAAGGTAGCTACTTACAATTCAGGCAGGTAGGTTCAGTTCTTGGAGGTTGGGGAATGCTTATGGGCAAGGCCTTATGTCTGATCATATTGGCTGCTTCCAACTGTACCTACCGCAAGCAGACGATCAGTGGATATAATGCTGCGAGCTGGGAAAAAAGCCTAGAATAATCCACGGCAGGCAGGCAAGCAAAATGTAAATAACGGGATTGGTTAGCTGCGCTAAAATTCTTGCTTGTACCTGAAAAAGGTTTCACCTGCAACGCGGCCTTCTACTGGTTTTTGCGACGTGACATTCACTGACAAGGCACAGGCCTGGTAGGTTTCTGCGAGCACCCACAATACAGCGTTGCAGTCTTCAAATCTGTGCAGAACTCTTTTTTTTACCTAAAATTAGCAAGATTCGCTTAAAACTCTTGTGGTGTATTATAGCCTTCTCCTGAGATGACATTCATAGCGATACTAAGAATAATAAAGATAAAAATCATCATAGGCTGAAGAAATTATACGCAGAGTACGTCATTTTTTAGCCTTCCATAACTATATAGCTATATATGCATACATCCATATATTTAGCTAGATATCCATAAAAATCTATATCGATATATATGTATTTCTATATATTTATATAGATATTTATCTATACACAGGGACAGATAGATAGATAGATAGATAGATAGATAGATAGACAGAGACTGTATGCAATAAGCCTGGATGTCTGACAGTTAAAGCTGCATCGTGATGTCATTAAGGCTCTATTATGACACGTACAGCTTGGAACCATATATATTATAGCACGGCTGCCATTTACAGTCAGTCTCCATTGGAGTTGGAAGTTGGCAAACATGTACTAGGCTGTCTTCCCAAGAAGCCACAGCAGCCAGATAAATTGGATGTTCCACCGAACTGCTATTTTATTCAGCCAGTAAGGGGAAAGCGGTGGTCTACAAAATCTCATTGGTCGCTGCTGCTGCCGACATTTTTTTAAAAAGGTACGCTCAGTTGTTTCATGGAGAACATGAAGGTAGCTACTTACAATTCAGGCAGGTAGGTTCAGTTCTTGGAGGTTGGGGAATGCTTATGGGCAAGGCCTTATGTCTGATCATATTGGCTGCTTCCAACTGTACCTACCGCAAGCAGACGATCAGTGGATACAATGCTGCGAGCTGGGAAAAAAGCCTAGAATAATCCACGGCAGGCAGGCAAGCAAAATGTAAATAACGGGATTGGTTAGCTGCGCTAAAATTCTTGCTTGTACCTGAAAAAGGTTTCACCTGCAACGCGGCCTTCTACTGGTTTTTGCGACGTGACATTCACTGACAAGGCACAGGCGCTGGTAGGTTTCTGCGAGCACCCACAATACAGCGTTGCAGTCTTCAAATCTGTGCAGAACTCTTTTTTTTACCTAAAATTAGCAAGATTCGTTTAAAACTCTTGTGGTGTATTATAGCCTTCTCCTGAGATGACATTCATAGCGATACTAAGAATAATAAAGATAAAAAGCATCATAGGCTGAAGAAATTATACGCAGGGTACGTCATTTTTTAGCCTTCCATAACTATATAGCTATATATGCATACATCCATATATTTAGCTAGATATCCATAAAAATCTATATCGATATATATGTATTTCTATATATTTATATAGATATTTATCTATACACAGGGACAGATAGATAGATAGATAGATAGATAGATAGACAGAGACTGTATGCAATAAGCCTGGATGTCTGACAGTTAAAGCTGCATCGTGATGTCATTAAGGCTCTATTATGACACGTACAGCTTGGAACCATATATATTATAGCACGGCTGCCATTTACAGTCAGTCTCCATTGGAGTTGGAAGTTGGCAAACATGTACTAGGCTGTCTTCCCAAGAAGCCACAGCAGCCAGATAAATTGGATGTTCCACCGAACTGCTATTTTATTCAGCCAGTAAGGGGAAAGCGGTGGCCTACAAAATCTCATTGGTCGCTGCTGCTGCCGACATTTTTTAAAAAGGTACGCTCAGTTGTTTCATGGAGAACATTAAGGTAGCTACTTACAATTCAGGCAGGTAGGTTCAGTTCTTGGAGGTTGGGGAATGCTTATGGGCAAGGCCTTATGTCTGATCATATTGGCTGCTTCCAACTGTACCTACCGCAAGCAGACGATCAGTGGATACAATGCTGCGAGCTGGGAAAAAAGCCTAGAATAATCCACGGCAGGCAGGCAAGCAAAATGTAAATAACGGGATTGGTTAGCTGCGCTAAAATTCTTGCTTGTACCTGAAAAAGGTTTCACCTGCAACGCGGCCTTCTACTGGTTTTTGCGACGTGACATTCACTGACAAGGCACAGGCCTGGTAGGTTTCTGCGAGCACCCACAATACAGCGTTGCAGTCTTCAAATCTGTGCAGAACTCTTTTTTTTACCTAAAATTAGCAAGATTCGCTTAAAACTCTTGTGGTGTATTATAGCCTTCTCCTGAGATGACATTCATAGCGATACTAAGAATAATAAAGATAAAAATCATCATAGGCTGAAGAAATTATACGCAGAGTACGTCATTTTTTAGCCTTCCATAACTATATAGCTATATATGCATACATCCATATATTTAGCTAGATATCCATAAAAATCTATATCGATATATATGTATTTCTATATATTTATATAGATATTTATCTATACACAGGGACAGATAGATAGATAGATAGATAGATAGATAGATAGATAGATAGACAGAGACTGTATGCAATAAGCCTGGATGTCTGACAGTTAAAGCTGCATCGTGATGTCATTAAGGCTCTATTATGACACGTACAGCTTGGAACCATATATATTATAGCACGGCTGCCATTTACAGTCAGTCTCCATTGGAGTTGGAAGTTGGCAAACATGTACTAGGCTGTCTTCCCAAGAAGCCACAGCAGCCAGATAAATTGGATGTTCCACCGAACTGCTATTTTATTCAGCCAGTAAGGGGAAAGCGGTGGCCTACAAAATCTCATTGGTCGCTGCTGCTGCCGACATTTTTTTAAAAAGGTACGCTCAGTTGTTTCATGGAGAACATGAAGGTAGCTACTTACAATTCAGGCAGGTAGGTTCAGTTCTTGGAGGTTGGGGAATGCTTATGGGCAAGGCCTTATGTCTGATCATATTGGCTGCTTCCAACTGTACCTACCGCAAGCAGACGATCAGTGGATACAATGCTGCGAGCTGGGAAAAAAGCCTAGAATAATCCACGGCAGGCAGGCAAGCAAAATGTAAATAACGGGATTGGTTAGCTGCGCAAAAATTCTTGCTTGTACCTGAAAAAGGTTTCACCTGCAACGCGCCTTCTACTGGTTTTTGCGACGTGACATTCACTGACAAGGCACAGGCGCTGGTAGGTTTCTGCGAGCACCCACAATACAGCGTTGCAGTCTTCAAATCTGTGCAGAACTCTTTTTTTTACCTAAAATTAGCAAGATTCGTTTAAAACTCTTGTGGTGTATTATAGCCTTCTCCTGAGATGACATTCATAGCGATACTAAGAATAATAAAGATAAAAAGCATCATAGGCTGAAGAAATTATACGCAGGGTACGTCATTTTTTAGCCTTCCATAACTATATAGCTATATATGCATACATCCATATATTTAGCTAGATATCCATAAAAATCTATATCTATATATATGTATTTCTATATATTTATATAGATATTTATCTATACACAGGGACAGATAGATAGATAGATAGATAGATAGATAGATAGATAGATAGACAGAGACTGTATGCAATAAGCCTGGATGTCTGACAGTTAAAGCTGCATCGTGATGTCATTAAGGCTCTATTATGACACGTACAGCTTGGAACCATATATATTATAGCACGGCTGCCATTTACAGTCAGTCTCCATTGGAGTTGGAAGTTGGCAAACATGTACTAGGCTGTCTTCCCAAGAAGCCACAGCAGCCAGATAAATTGGATGTTCCACCGAACTGCTATTTTATTCAGCCAGTAAGGGGAAAGCGGTGGCCTACAAAATCTCATTGGTCGCTGCTGCTGCCGACATTTTTTAAAAAGGTACGCTCAGTTGTTTCATGGAGAACATGAAGGTAGCTACTTACAATTCAGGCAGGTAGGTTCAGTTCTTGGAGGTTGGGGAATGCTTATGGGCAAGGCCTTATGTCTGATCATATTGGCTGCTTCCAACTGTACCTACCGCAAGCAGACGATCAGTGGATACAATGCTGCGAGCTGGGAAAAAAGCCTAGAATAATCCACGGCAGGCAGGCAAGCAAAATGTAAATAACGGGATTGGTTAGCTGCGCAAAAATTCTTGCTTGTACCTGAAAAAGGTTTCACCTGCAACGCGGCCTTCTACTGGTTTTTGCGACGTGACATTCACTGACAAGGCACAGGCGCTGGTAGGTTTCTGCGAGCACCCACAATACAGCGTTGCAGTCTTCAAATCTGTGCAGAACTCTTTTTTTTACCTAAAATTAGCAAGATTCGTTTAAAACTCTTGTGGTGTATTATAGCCTTCTCCTGAGATGACATTCATAGCGATACTAAGAATAATAAAGATAAAAAGCATCATAGGCTGAAGAAATTATACGCAGGGTACGTCATTTTTTAGCCTTCCATAACTATATAGCTATATATGCATACATCCATATATTTAGCTAGATATCCATAAAAATCTATATCTATATATATGTATTTCTATATATTTATATAGATATTTATCTATACACAGGGACAGATAGATAGATAGATAGATAGATAGATAGATAGATAGACAGAGACTGTATGCAATAAGCCTGGATGTCTGACAGTTAAAGCTGCATCGTGATGTCATTAAGGCTCTATTATGACACGTACAGCTTGGAACCATATATATTATAGCACGGCTGCCATTTACAGTCAGTCTCCATTGGAGTTGGAAGTTGGCAAACATGTACTAGGCTGTCTTCCCAAGAAGCCACAGCAGCCAGATAAATTGGATGTTCCACCGAACTGCTATTTTATTCAGCCAGTAAGGGGAAAGCGGTGGCCTACAAAATCTCATTGGTCGCTGCTGCTGCCGACATTTTTTTAAAAAGGTACGCTCAGTTGTTTCATGGAGAACATTAAGGTAGCTACTTACAATTCAGGCAGGTAGGTTCAGTTCTTGGAGGTTGGGGAATGCTTATGGGCAAGGCCTTATGTCTGATCATATTGGCTGCTTCCAACTGTACCTACCGCAAGCAGACGATCAGTGGATATAATGCTGCGAGCTGGGAAAAAAGCCTAGAATAATCCACGGCAGGCAGGCAAGCAAAATGTAAATAACGGGATTGGTTAGCTGCGCTAAAATTCTTGCTTGTACCTGAAAAAGGTTTCACCTGCAACGCGGCCTTCTACTGGTTTTTGCGACGTGACATTCACTGACAAGGCACAGGCCTGGTAGGTTTCTGCGAGCACCCACAATACAGCGTTGCAGTCTTCAAATCTGTGCAGAACTCTTTTTTTTACCTAAAATTAGCAAGATTCGCTTAAAACTCTTGTGGTGTATTATAGCCTTCTCCTGAGATGACATTCATAGCGATACTAAGAATAATAAAGATAAAAATCATCATAGGCTGAAGAAATTATACGCAGAGTACGTCATTTTTTAGCCTTCCATAACTATATAGCTATATATGCATACATCCATATATTTAGCTAGATATCCATAAAAATCTATATCGATATATATGTATTTCTATATATTTATATAGATATTTATCTATACACAGGGACAGATAGATAGATAGATAGATAGATAGATAGATAGATAGATAGACAGAGACTGTATGCAATAAGCCTGGATGTCTGACAGTTAAAGCTGCATCGTGATGTCATTAAGGCTCTATTATGACACGTACAGCTTGGAACCATATATATTATAGCACGGCTGCCATTTACAGTCAGTCTCCATTGGAGTTGGAAGTGGCAAACATGTACTAGGCTGTCTTCCCAAGAAGCCACAGCAGCCAGATAAATTGGATGTTCCACCGAACTGCTATTTTATTCAGCCAGTAAGGGGAAAGCGGTGGTCTACAAAATCTCATTGGTCGCTGCTGCTGCCGACATTTTTTTAAAAAGGTACGCTCAGTTGTTTA
>NW_027101968.1:0-25362 GCF_035609145.1 Eleutherodactylus coqui | reverse complement strand
TGTGTATAGATAAATATCTATATAAATATATAGAAATACATATATATAGATATAGATTTTTATGGATATCTAGCTAAATATATGGATGTATGCATATATAGCTATATAGTTATGGAAGGCTAAAAAATGACGTACCCTGCGTATAATTTCTTCAGCCTATGATGCTTTTTATCTTTATTATTCTTAGTATCGCTATGAATGTCATCTCAGGAGAAGGCTATAATACACCACAAGAGTTTTAAACGAATCTTGCTAATTTTAGGTAAAAAAAAGAGTTCTGCACAGATTTGAAGACTGCAACGCTGTATTGTGGGTGCTCGCAGAAACCTACCAGCGCCTGTGCCTTGTCAGTGAATGTCACGTCGCAAAAACCAGTAGAAGGCCGCGTTGCAGGTGAAACCTTTTTCAGGTACAAGCAAGAATTTTAGCGCAGCTAACCAATCCCGTTATTTACATTTTGCTTGCCTGCCTGCCGTGGATTATTCTAGGCTTTTTTCCCAGCTCGCAGCATTGTATCCACTGATCGTCTGCTTGCGGTAGGTACAGTTGGAAGCAGCCAATATTATCAGACATAAGGCCTTGCCCATAAGCATTCCCCAACCTCCAAGAACTGAACCTACCTGCCTGAATTGTAAGTAGCTACCTTCATGTTCTCCATGAAACAACTGAGCGTACCTTTTTAAAAAAATGTCGGCAGCAGCAGCGACCAATGAGATTTTGTAGGCCACCGCTTTCCCCTTACTGGCTGAATAAAATAGCAGTTCGGTGGAACATCCAATTTATCTGGCTGCTGTGGCTTCTTGGGAAGACAGCCTAGTACATGTTTGCCAACTTCCAACTCCAATGGAGACTGACTGTAAATGGCAGCCGTGCTATAATATATATGGTTCCAAGCTGTACGTGTCATACTAGAGCCTTAATGACATCACGATGCAGCTTTAACTGTCAGACATCCAGGCTTATTGCATACAGTCTCTGTCTATCTATCTATCTATCTATCTATCTGTCCCTGTGTATAGATAAATATCTATATAAATATATAGAAATACATATATATCGATATAGATTTTTATGGATATCTAGCTAAATATATGGATGTATGCATATATAGCTATATAGTTATGGAAGGCTAAAAAATGACGTACCCTGCGTATAATTTCTTCAGCCTATGATGCTTTTTATCTTTATTATTCTTAGTATCGCTATGAATGTCATCTCAGGAGAAGGCTATAATACACCACAAGAGTTTTAAGCGAATCTTGCTAATTTTAGGTAAAAAAAAGAGTTCTGCACAGATTTGAAGACTGCAACGCTGTATTGTGGGTGCTCGCAGAAACCTACCAGGCCTGTGCCTTGTCAGTGAATGTCACGTCGCAAAAACCAGTAGAAGGCCGCGTTGCAGGTGAAACCTTTTTCAGGTACAAGCAAGAATTTTAGCGCAGCTAACCAATCCCGTTATTTACATTTTGCTTGCCTGCCTGCCGTGGATTATTCTAGGCTTTTTTCCCAGCTCGCAGCATTGTATCCACTGATCGTCTGCTTGCGGTAGGTACAGTTGGAAGCAGCCAATATGATCAGACATAAGGCCTTGCCCATAAGCATTCCCCAACCTCCAAGAACTGAACCTACCTGCCTGAATTGTAAGTAGCTACCTTCATGTTCTCCATGAAACAACTGAGCGTACCTTTTTAAAGAAATGTCGGCAGCAGCAGCGACCAATGAGATTTTGTAGGCCATCGCCTTCCCCTTACTGGCTGAATAAAATAGCAGTTCGGTGGAACATCCAATTTATCTGGCTGCTGTGGCTTCTTGGGAAGACAGCCTAGTACATGTTTGCCAACTTCCAACTCCAATGGAGACTGACTGTAAATGGCAGCCGTGCTATAATATATATGGTTCCAAGCTGTACGTGTCATAATAGAGCCTTAATGACATCACGATGCAGCTTTAACTGTCAGACATCCAGGCTTATTGCATACAGTCTCTGTCTATCTATCTATCTATCTATCTGTCCCTGTGTATAGATAAATATCTATATAAATATATAGAAATACATATATATCGATATAGATTTTTATGGATATCTAGCTAAATATATGGATGTATGCATATATAGCTATATAGTTATGGAAGGCTAAAAAATGACGTACCCTGCGTATAATTTCTTCAGCCTATGATGCTTTTTATCTTTATTATTCTTAGTATCGCTATGAATGTCATCTCAGGAGAAGGCTATAATACACCACAAGAGTTTTAAACGAATCTTGCTAATTTTAGGTAAAAAAAAGAGTTCTGCACAGATTTGAAGACTGCAACGCTGTATTGTGGGTGCTCGCAGAAACCTACCAGCACCTGTGCCTTGTCAGTGAATGTCACGTCGCAAAAACCAGTAGAAGGCCGCGTTGCAGGTGAAACCTTTTTCAGGTACAAGCAAGAATTTTAGCGCAGCTAACCAATCCCGTTATTTACATTTTGCTTGCCTGCCTGCCGTGGATTATTCTAGGCTTTTTTCCCAGCTCGCAGCATTGTATCCACTGATCGTCTGCTTGCGGTAGGTACAGTTGGAAGCAGCCAATATTATCAGACATAAGGCCTTGCCCATAAGCATTCCCCAACCTCCAAGAACTGAACCTACCTGCCTGAATTGTAAGTAGCTACCTTCATGTTCTCCATGAAACAACTGAGCGTACCTTTTTAAAAAAATGTCGGCAGCAGCAGCGACCAATGAGATTTTGTAGGCCACCGCTTTCCCCTTACTGGCTGAATAAAATAGCAGTTCGGTGGAACATCCAATTTATCTGGCTGCTGTGGCTTCTTGGGAAGACAGCCTAGTACATGTTTGCCAACTTCCAACTCCAATGGAGACTGACTGTAAATGGCAGCCGTGCTATAATATATATGGTTCCAAGCTGTACGTGTCATAATAGAGCCTTAATGACATCACGATGCAGCTTTAACTGTCAGACATCCAGGCTTATTGCATACAGTCTCTGTCTATCTATCTATCTATCTATCTATCTGTCCCTGTGTATAGATAAATATCTATATAAATATATAGAAATACATATATATCGATATAGATTTTTATGGATATCTAGCTAAATATATGGATGTATGCATATATAGCTATATAGTTATGGAAGGCTAAAAAATGACGTACCCTGCGTATAATTTCTTCAGCCTATGATGCTTTTTATCTTTATTATTCTTAGTATCGCTATGAATGTCATCTCAGGAGAAGGCTATAATACACCACAAGAGTTTTAAGCGAATCTTGCTAATTTTAGGTAAAAAAAAGAGTTCTGCACAGATTTGAAGACTGCAACGCTGTATTGTGGGTGCTCGCAGAAACCTACCAGGCCTGTGCCTTGTCAGTGAATGTCACGTCGCAAAAACCAGTAGAAGGCCGCGTTGCAGGTGAAACCTTTTTCAGGTACAAGCAAGAATTTTAGCGCAGCTAACCAATCCCGTTATTTACATTTTGCTTGCCTGCCTGCCGTGGATTATTCTAGGCTTTTTTCCCAGCTCGCAGCATTGTATCCACTGATCGTCTGCTTGCGGTAGGTACAGTTGGAAGCAGCCAATATGATCAGACATAAGGCCTTGCCCATAAGCATTCCCCAACCTCCAAGAACTGAACCTACCTGCCTGAATTGTAAGTAGCTACCTTCATGTTCTCCATGAAACAACTGAGCGTACCTTTTTAAAGAAATGTCGGCAGCAGCAGCGACCAATGAGATTTTGTAGGCCATCGCCTTCCCCTTACTGGCTGAATAAAATAGCAGTTCGGTGGAACATCCAATTTATCTGGCTGCTGTGGCTTCTTGGGAAGACAGCCTAGTACATGTTTGCCAACTTCCAACTCCAATGGAGACTGACTGTAAATGGCAGCCGTGCTATAATATATATGGTTCCAAGCTGTACGTGTCATAATAGAGCCTTAATGACATCACGATGCAGCTTTAACTGTCAGACATCCAGGCTTATTGCATACAGTCTCTGTCTATCTATCTATCTATCTATCTGTCCCTGTGTATAGATAAATATCTATATAAATATATAGAAATACATATATATCGATATAGATTTTTATGGATATCTAGCTAAATATATGGATGTATGCATATATAGCTATATAGTTATGGAAGGCTAAAAAATGACGTACCCTGCGTATAATTTCTTCAGCCTATGATGCTTTTTATCTTTATTATTCTTAGTATCGCTATGAATGTCATCTCAGGAGAAGGCTATAATACACCACAAGAGTTTTAAACGAATCTTGCTAATTTTAGGTAAAAAAAAGAGTTCTGCACAGATTTGAAGACTGCAACGCTGTATTGTGGGTGCTCGCAGAAACCTACCAGCACCTGTGCCTTGTCAGTGAATGTCACGTCGCAAAAACCAGTAGAAGGCCGCGTTGCAGGTGAAACCTTTTTCAGGTACAAGCAAGAATTTTAGCGCAGCTAACCAATCCCGTTATTTACATTTTGCTTGCCTGCCTGCCGTGGATTATTCTAGGCTTTTTTCCCAGCTCGCAGCATTGTATCCACTGATCGTCTGCTTGCGGTAGGTACAGTTGGAAGCAGCCAATATTATCAGACATAAGGCCTTGCCCATAAGCATTCCCCAACCTCCAAGAACTGAACCTACCTGCCTGAATTGTAAGTAGCTACCTTCATGTTCTCCATGAAACAACTGAGCGTACCTTTTTAAAAAAATGTCGGCAGCAGCAGCGACCAATGAGATTTTGTAGGCCACCGCTTTCCCCTTACTGGCTGAATAAAATAGCAGTTCGGTGGAACATCCAATTTATCTGGCTGCTGTGGCTTCTTGGGAAGACAGCCTAGTACATGTTTGCCAACTTCCAACTCCAATGGAGACTGACTGTAAATGGCAGCCGTGCTATAATATATATGGTTCCAAGCTGTACGTGTCATAATAGAGCCTTAATGACATCACGATGCAGCTTTAACTGTCAGACATCCAGGCTTATTGCATACAGTCTCTGTCTATCTATCTATCTATCTATCTATCTGTCCCTGTGTATAGATAAATATCTATATAAATATATAGAAATACATATATATCGATATAGATTTTTATGGATATCTAGCTAAATATATGGATGTATGCATATATAGCTATATAGTTATGGAAGGCTAAAAAATGACGTACCCTGCGTATAATTTCTTCAGCCTATGATGCTTTTTATCTTTATTATTCTTAGTATCGCTATGAATGTCATCTCAGGAGAAGGCTATAATACACCACAAGAGTTTTAAGCGAATCTTGCTAATTTTAGGTAAAAAAAAGAGTTCTGCACAGATTTGAAGACTGCAACGCTGTATTGTGGGTGCTCGCAGAAACCTACCAGGCCTGTGCCTTGTCAGTGAATGTCACGTCGCAAAAACCAGTAGAAGGCCGCGTTGCAGGTGAAACCTTTTTCAGGTACAAGCAAGAATTTTAGCGCAGCTAACCAATCCCGTTATTTACATTTTGCTTGCCTGCCTGCCGTGGATTATTCTAGGCTTTTTTCCCAGCTCGCAGCATTGTATCCACTGATCGTCTGCTTGCGGTAGGTACAGTTGGAAGCAGCCAATATGATCAGACATAAGGCCTTGCCCATAAGCATTCCCCAACCTCCAAGAACTGAACCTACCTGCCTGAATTGTAAGTAGCTACCTTCATGTTCTCCATGAAACAACTGAGCGTACCTTTTTAAAGAAATGTCGGCAGCAGCAGCGACCAATGAGATTTTGTAGGCCATCGCCTTCCCCTTACTGGCTGAATAAAATAGCAGTTCGGTGGAACATCCAATTTATCTGGCTGCTGTGGCTTCTTGGGAAGACAGCCTAGTACATGTTTGCCAACTTCCAACTCCAATGGAGACTGACTGTAAATGGCAGCCGTGCTATAATATATATGGTTCCAAGCTGTACGTGTCATAATAGAGCCTTAATGACATCACGATGCAGCTTTAACTGTCAGACATCCAGGCTTATTGCATACAGTCTCTGTCTATCTATCTATCTATCTATCTGTCCCTGTGTATAGATAAATATCTATATAAATATATAGAAATACATATATATCGATATAGATTTTTATGGATATCTAGCTAAATATATGGATGTATGCATATATAGCTATATAGTTATGGAAGGCTAAAAAATGACGTACCCTGCGTATAATTTCTTCAGCCTATGATGCTTTTTATCTTTATTATTCTTAGTATCGCTATGAATGTCATCTCAGGAGAAGGCTATAATACACCACAAGAGTTTTAAACGAATCTTGCTAATTTTAGGTAAAAAAAAGAGTTCTGCACAGATTTGAAGACTGCAACGCTGTATTGTGGGTGCTCGCAGAAACCTACCAGCACCTGTGCCTTGTCAGTGAATGTCACGTCGCAAAAACCAGTAGAAGGCCGCGTTGCAGGTGAAACCTTTTTCAGGTACAAGCAAGAATTTTAGCGCAGCTAACCAATCCCGTTATTTACATTTTGCTTGCCTGCCTGCCGTGGATTATTCTAGGCTTTTTTCCCAGCTCGCAGCATTGTATCCACTGATCGTCTGCTTGCGGTAGGTACAGTTGGAAGCAGCCAATATTATCAGACATAAGGCCTTGCCCATAAGCATTCCCCAACCTCCAAGAACTGAACCTACCTGCCTGAATTGTAAGTAGCTACCTTCATGTTCTCCATGAAACAACTGAGCGTACCTTTTTAAAAAAATGTCGGCAGCAGCAGCGACCAATGAGATTTTGTAGGCCACCGCTTTCCCCTTACTGGCTGAATAAAATAGCAGTTCGGTGGAACATCCAATTTATCTGGCTGCTGTGGCTTCTTGGGAAGACAGCCTAGTACATGTTTGCCAACTTCCAACTCCAATGGAGACTGACTGTAAATGGCAGCCGTGCTATAATATATATGGTTCCAAGCTGTACGTGTCATAATAGAGCCTTAATGACATCACGATGCAGCTTTAACTGTCAGACATCCAGGCTTATTGCATACAGTCTCTGTCTATCTATCTATCTATCTATCTATCTGTCCCTGTGTATAGATAAATATCTATATAAATATATAGAAATACATATATATCGATATAGATTTTTATGGATATCTAGCTAAATATATGGATGTATGCATATATAGCTATATAGTTATGGAAGGCTAAAAAATGACGTACCCTGCGTATAATTTCTTCAGCCTATGATGCTTTTTATCTTTATTATTCTTAGTATCGCTATGAATGTCATCTCAGGAGAAGGCTATAATACACCACAAGAGTTTTAAGCGAATCTTGCTAATTTTAGGTAAAAAAAAGAGTTCTGCACAGATTTGAAGACTGCAACGCTGTATTGTGGGTGCTCGCAGAAACCTACCAGGCCTGTGCCTTGTCAGTGAATGTCACGTCGCAAAAACCAGTAGAAGGCCGCGTTGCAGGTGAAACCTTTTTCAGGTACAAGCAAGAATTTTAGCGCAGCTAACCAATCCCGTTATTTACATTTTGCTTGCCTGCCTGCCGTGGATTATTCTAGGCTTTTTTCCCAGCTCGCAGCATTGTATCCACTGATCGTCTGCTTGCGGTAGGTACAGTTGGAAGCAGCCAATATGATCAGACATAAGGCCTTGCCCATAAGCATTCCCCAACCTCCAAGAACTGAACCTACCTGCCTGAATTGTAAGTAGCTACCTTCATGTTCTCCATGAAACAACTGAGCGTACCTTTTTAAAGAAATGTCGGCAGCAGCAGCGACCAATGAGATTTTGTAGGCCATCGCCTTCCCCTTACTGGCTGAATAAAATAGCAGTTCGGTGGAACATCCAATTTATCTGGCTGCTGTGGCTTCTTGGGAAGACAGCCTAGTACATGTTTGCCAACTTCCAACTCCAATGGAGACTGACTGTAAATGGCAGCCGTGCTATAATATATATGGTTCCAAGCTGTACGTGTCATAATAGAGCCTTAATGACATCACGATGCAGCTTTAACTGTCAGACATCCAGGCTTATTGCATACAGTCTCTGTCTATCTATCTATCTATCTATCTGTCCCTGTGTATAGATAAATATCTATATAAATATATAGAAATACATATATATCGATATAGATTTTTATGGATATCTAGCTAAATATATGGATGTATGCATATATAGCTATATAGTTATGGAAGGCTAAAAAATGACGTACCCTGCGTATAATTTCTTCAGCCTATGATGCTTTTTATCTTTATTATTCTTAGTATCGCTATGAATGTCATCTCAGGAGAAGGCTATAATACACCACAAGAGTTTTAAACGAATCTTGCTAATTTTAGGTAAAAAAAAGAGTTCTGCACAGATTTGAAGACTGCAACGCTGTATTGTGGGTGCTCGCAGAAACCTACCAGCACCTGTGCCTTGTCAGTGAATGTCACGTCGCAAAAACCAGTAGAAGGCCGCGTTGCAGGTGAAACCTTTTTCAGGTACAAGCAAGAATTTTAGCGCAGCTAACCAATCCCGTTATTTACATTTTGCTTGCCTGCCTGCCGTGGATTATTCTAGGCTTTTTTCCCAGCTCGCAGCATTGTATCCACTGATCGTCTGCTTGCGGTAGGTACAGTTGGAAGCAGCCAATATTATCAGACATAAGGCCTTGCCCATAAGCATTCCCCAACCTCCAAGAACTGAACCTACCTGCCTGAATTGTAAGTAGCTACCTTCATGTTCTCCATGAAACAACTGAGCGTACCTTTTTAAAAAAATGTCGGCAGCAGCAGCGACCAATGAGATTTTGTAGGCCACCGCTTTCCCCTTACTGGCTGAATAAAATAGCAGTTCGGTGGAACATCCAATTTATCTGGCTGCTGTGGCTTCTTGGGAAGACAGCCTAGTACATGTTTGCCAACTTCCAACTCCAATGGAGACTGACTGTAAATGGCAGCCGTGCTATAATATATATGGTTCCAAGCTGTACGTGTCATAATAGAGCCTTAATGACATCACGATGCAGCTTTAACTGTCAGACATCCAGGCTTATTGCATACAGTCTCTGTCTATCTATCTATCTATCTATCTATCTGTCCCTGTGTATAGATAAATATCTATATAAATATATAGAAATACATATATATCGATATAGATTTTTATGGATATCTAGCTAAATATATGGATGTATGCATATATAGCTATATAGTTATGGAAGGCTAAAAAATGACGTACCCTGCGTATAATTTCTTCAGCCTATGATGCTTTTTATCTTTATTATTCTTAGTATCGCTATGAATGTCATCTCAGGAGAAGGCTATAATACACCACAAGAGTTTTAAGCGAATCTTGCTAATTTTAGGTAAAAAAAAGAGTTCTGCACAGATTTGAAGACTGCAACGCTGTATTGTGGGTGCTCGCAGAAACCTACCAGGCCTGTGCCTTGTCAGTGAATGTCACGTCGCAAAAACCAGTAGAAGGCCGCGTTGCAGGTGAAACCTTTTTCAGGTACAAGCAAGAATTTTAGCGCAGCTAACCAATCCCGTTATTTACATTTTGCTTGCCTGCCTGCCGTGGATTATTCTAGGCTTTTTTCCCAGCTCGCAGCATTGTATCCACTGATCGTCTGCTTGCGGTAGGTACAGTTGGAAGCAGCCAATATGATCAGACATAAGGCCTTGCCCATAAGCATTCCCCAACCTCCAAGAACTGAACCTACCTGCCTGAATTGTAAGTAGCTACCTTCATGTTCTCCATGAAACAACTGAGCGTACCTTTTTAAAAAAATGTCGGCAGCAGCAGCGACCAATGAGATTTTGTAGGCCACCGCTTTCCCCTTACTGGCTGAATAAAATAGCAGTTCGGTGGAACATCCAATTTATCTGGCTGCTGTGGCTTCTTGGGAAGACAGCCTAGTACATGTTTGCCAACTTCCAACTCCAATGGAGACTGACTGTAAATGGCAGCCGTGCTATAATATATATGGTTCCAAGCTGTACGTGTCATAATAGAGCCTTAATGACATCACGATGCAGCTTTAACTGTCAGACATCCAGGCTTATTGCATACAGTCTCTGTCTATCTATCTATCTATCTATCTATCTGTCCCTGTGTATAGATAAATATCTATATAAATATATAGAAATACATATATATCGATATAGATTTTTATGGATATCTAGCTAAATATATGGATGTATGCATATATAGCTATATAGTTATGGAAGGCTAAAAAATGACGTACCCTGCGTATAATTTCTTCAGCCTATGATGCTTTTTATCTTTATTATTCTTAGTATCGCTATGAATGTCATCTCAGGAGAAGGCTATAATACACCACAAGAGTTTTAAGCGAATCTTGCTAATTTTAGGTAAAAAAAAGAGTTCTGCACAGATTTGAAGACTGCAACGCTGTATTGTGGGTGCTCGCAGAAACCTACCAGCGCCTGTGCCTTGTCAGTGAATGTCACGTCGCAAAAACCAGTAGAAGGCCGCGTTGCAGGTGAAACCTTTTTCAGGTACAAGCAAGAATTTTTGCGCAGCTAACCAATCCCGTTATTTACATTTTGCTTGCCTGCCTGCCGTGGATTATTCTAGGCTTTTTTCCCAGCTCGCAGCATTGTATCCACTGATCGTCTGCTTGCGGTAGGTACAGTTGGAAGCAGCCAATATGATCAGACATAAGGCCTTGCCCATAAGCATTCCCCAACCTCCAAGAACTGAACCTACCTGCCTGAATTGTAAGTAGCTACCTTCATGTTCTCCATGAAACAACTGAGCGTACCTTTTTAAAAAAATGTCGGCAGCAGCAGCGACCAATGAGATTTTGTAGGCCACCGCTTTCCCCTTACTGGCTGAATAAAATAGCAGTTCGGTGGAACATCCAATTTATCTGGCTGCTGTGGCTTCTTGGGAAGACAGCCTAGTACATGTTTGCCAACTTCCAACTCCAATGGAGACTGACTGTAAATGGCAGCCGTGCTATAATATATATGGTTCCAAGCTGTACGTGTCATAATAGAGCCTTAATGACATCACGATGCAGCTTTAACTGTCAGACATCCAGGCTTATTGCATACAGTCTCTGTCTATCTATCTATCTATCTATCTATCTATCTATCTATCTATCTATCTATCTGTCCCTGTGTATAGATAAATATCTATATAAATATATAGAAATACATATATATAGATATAGATTTTTATGGATATCTAGCTAAATATATGGATGTATGCATATATAGCTATATAGTTATGGAAGGCTAAAAAATGACGTACCCTGCGTATAATTTCTTCAGCCTATGATGCTTTTTATCTTTATTATTCTTAGTATCGCTATGAATGTCATCTCAGGAGAAGGCTATAATACACCACAAGAGTTTTAAACGAATCTTGCTAATTTTAGGTAAAAAAAAGAGTTCTGCACAGATTTGAAGACTGCAACGCTGTATTGTGGGTGCTCGCAGAAACCTACCAGCGCCTGTGCCTTGTCAGTGAATGTCACGTCGCAAAAACCAGTAGAAGGCCGCGTTGCAGGTGAAACCTTTTTCAGGTACAAGCAAGAATTTTAGCGCAGCTAACCAATCCCGTTATTTACATTTTGCTTGCCTGCCTGCCGTGGATTATTCTAGGCTTTTTTCCCAGCTCGCAGCATTGTATCCACTGATCGTCTGCTTGCGGTAGGTACAGTTGGAAGCAGCCAATATTATCAGACATAAGGCCTTGCCCATAAGCATTCCCCAACCTCCAAGAACTGAACCTACCTGCCTGAATTGTAAGTAGCTACCTTCATGTTCTCCATGAAACAACTGAGCGTACCTTTTTAAAAAAATGTCGGCAGCAGCAGCGACCAATGAGATTTTGTAGGCCACCGCTTTCCCCTTACTGGCTGAATAAAATAGCAGTTCGGTGGAACATCCAATTTATCTGGCTGCTGTGGCTTCTTGGGAAGACAGCCTAGTACATGTTTGCCAACTTCCAACTCCAATGGAGACTGACTGTAAATGGCAGCCGTGCTATAATATATATGGTTCCAAGCTGTACGTGTCATACTAGAGCCTTAATGACATCACGATGCAGCTTTAACTGTCAGACATCCAGGCTTATTGCATACAGTCTCTGTCTATCTATCTATCTATCTATCTATCTATCTATCTATCTGTCCCTGTGTATAGATAAATATCTATATAAATATATAGAAATACATATATATCGATATAGATTTTTATGGATATCTAGCTAAATATATGGATGTATGCATATATAGCTATATAGTTATGGAAGGCTAAAAAATGACGTACCCTGCGTATAATTTCTTCAGCCTATGATGCTTTTTATCTTTATTATTCTTAGTATCGCTATGAATGTCATCTCAGGAGAAGGCTATAATACACCACAAGAGTTTTAAGCGAATCTTGCTAATTTTAGGTAAAAAAAAGAGTTCTGCACAGATTTGAAGACTGCAACGCTGTATTGTGGGTGCTCGCAGAAACCTACCAGCGCCTGTGCCTTGTCAGTGAATGTCACGTCGCAAAAACCAGTAGAAGGCCGCGTTGCAGGTGAAACCTTTTTCAGGTACAAGCAAGAATTTTAGCGCAGCTAACCAATCCCGTTATTTACATTTTGCTTGCCTGCCTGCCGTGGATTATTCTAGGCTTTTTTCCCAGCTCGCAGCATTGTATCCACTGATCGTCTGCTTGCGGTAGGTACAGTTGGAAGCAGCCAATATTATCAGACATAAGGCCTTGCCCATAAGCATTCCCCAACCTCCAAGAACTGAACCTACCTGCCTGAATTGTAAGTAGCTACCTTCATGTTCTCCATGAAACAACTGAGCGTACCTTTTTAAAAAAATGTCGGCAGCAGCAGCGACCAATGAGATTTTGTAGGCCACCGCTTTCCCCTTACTGGCTGAATAAAATAGCAGTTCGGTGGAACATCCAATTTATCTGGCTGCTGTGGCTTCTTGGGAAGACAGCCTAGTACATGTTTGCCAACTTCCAACTCCAATGGAGACTGACTGTAAATGGCAGCCGTGCTATAATATATATGGTTCCAAGCTGTACGTGTCATAATAGAGCCTTAATGACATCACGATGCAGCTTTAACTGTCAGACATCCAGGCTTATTGCATACAGTCTCTGTCTATCTATCTATCTATCTATCTATCTGTCCCTGTGTATAGATAAATATCTATATAAATATATAGAAATACATATATATCGATATAGATTTTTATGGATATCTAGCTAAATATATGGATGTATGCATATATAGCTATATAGTTATGGAAGGCTAAAAAATGACGTACCCTGCGTATAATTTCTTCAGCCTATGATGCTTTTTATCTTTATTATTCTTAGTATCGCTATGAATGTCATCTCAGGAGAAGGCTATAATACACCACAAGAGTTTTAAGCGAATCTTGCTAATTTTAGGTAAAAAAAAGAGTTCTGCACAGATTTGAAGACTGCAACGCTGTATTGTGGGTGCTCGCAGAAACCTACCAGGCCTGTGCCTTGTCAGTGAATGTCACGTCGCAAAAACCAGTAGAAGGCCGCGTTGCAGGTGAAACCTTTTTCAGGTACAAGCAAGAATTTTAGCGCAGCTAACCAATCCCGTTATTTACATTTTGCTTGCCTGCCTGCCGTGGATTATTCTAGGCTTTTTTCCCAGCTCGCAGCATTGTATCCACTGATCGTCTGCTTGCGGTAGGTACAGTTGGAAGCAGCCAATATGATCAGACATAAGGCCTTGCCCATAAGCATTCCCCAACCTCCAAGAACTGAACCTACCTGCCTGAATTGTAAGTAGCTACCTTCATGTTCTCCATGAAACAACTGAGCGTACCTTTTTAAAAAAATGTCGGCAGCAGCAGCGACCAATGAGATTTTGTAGGCCACCGCTTTCCCCTTACTGGCTGAATAAAATAGCAGTTCGGTGGAACATCCAATTTATCTGGCTGCTGTGGCTTCTTGGGAAGACAGCCTAGTACATGTTTGCCAACTTCCAACTCCAATGGAGACTGACTGTAAATGGCAGCCGTGCTATAATATATATGGTTCCAAGCTGTACGTGTCATAATAGAGCCTTAATGACATCACGATGCAGCTTTAACTGTCAGACATCCAGGCTTATTGCATACAGTCTCTGTCTATCTATCTATCTATCTATCTATCTATCTATCTGTCCCTGTGTATAGATAAATATCTATATAAATATATAGAAATACATATATATCGATATAGATTTTTATGGATATCTAGCTAAATATATGGATGTATGCATATATAGCTATATAGTTATGGAAGGCTAAAAAATGACGTACCCTGCGTATAATTTCTTCAGCCTATGATGCTTTTTATCTTTATTATTCTTAGTATCGCTATGAATGTCATCTCAGGAGAAGGCTATAATACACCACAAGAGTTTTAAACGAATCTTGCTAATTTTAGGTAAAAAAAAGAGTTCTGCACAGATTTGAAGACTGCAACGCTGTATTGTGGGTGCTCGCAGAAACCTACCAGCGCCTGTGCCTTGTCAGTGAATGTCACGTCGCAAAAACCAGTAGAAGGCCGCGTTGCAGGTGAAACCTTTTTCAGGTACAAGCAAGAATTTTAGCGCAGCTAACCAATCCCGTTATTTACATTTTGCTTGCCTGCCTGCCGTGGATTATTCTAGGCTTTTTTCCCAGCTCGCAGCATTGTATCCACTGATCGTCTGCTTGCGGTAGGTACAGTTGGAAGCAGCCAATATTATCAGACATAAGGCCTTGCCCATAAGCATTCCCCAACCTCCAAGAACTGAACCTACCTGCCTGAATTGTAAGTAGCTACCTTCATGTTCTCCATGAAACAACTGAGCGTACCTTTTTAAAAAAATGGCGGCAGCAGCAGCGACCAATGAGATTTTGTAGACCACCGCTTTCCCCTTACTGGCTGAATAAAATAGCAGTTCGGTGGAACATCCAATTTATCTGGCTGCTGTGGCTTCTTGGGAAGACAGCCTAGTACATGTTTGCCAACTTCCAACTCCAATGGAGACTGACTGTAAATGGCAGCCGTGCTATAATATATATGGTTCCAAGCTGTACGTGTCATAATAGAGCCTTAATGACATCACGATGCAGCTTTAACTGTCAGACATCCAGGCTTATTGCATACAGTCTCTGTCTATCTATCTATCTATCTATCTATCTGTCCCTGTGTATAGATAAATATCTATATAAATATATAGAAATACATATATATCGATATAGATTTTTATGGATATCTAGCTAAATATATGGATGTATGCATATATAGCTATATAGTTATGGAAGGCTAAAAAATGACGTACCCTGCGTATAATTTCTTCAGCCTATGATGCTTTTTATCTTTATTATTCTTAGTATCGCTATGAATGTCATCTCAGGAGAAGGCTATAATACACCACAAGAGTTTTAAGCGAATCTTGCTAATTTTAGGTAAAAAAAAGAGTTCTGCACAGATTTGAAGACTGCAACGCTGTATTGTGGGTGCTCGCAGAAACCTACCAGCGCCTGTGCCTTGTCAGTGAATGTCACGTCGCAAAAACCAGTAGAAGGCCGCGTTGCAGGTGAAACCTTTTTCAGGTACAAGCAAGAATTTTTGCGCAGCTAACCAATCCCGTTATTTACATTTTGCTTGCCTGCCTGCCGTGGATTATTCTAGGCTTTTTTCCCAGCTCGCAGCATTGTATCCACTGATCGTCTGCTTGCGGTAGGTACAGTTGGAAGCAGCCAATATGATCAGACATAAGGCCTTGCCCATAAGCATTCCCCAACCTCCAAGAACTGAACCTACCTGCCTGAATTGTAAGTAGCTACCTTCATGTTCTCCATGAAACAACTGAGCGTACCTTTTTAAAAAAATGTCGGCAGCAGCAGCGACCAATGAGATTTTGTAGGCCACCGCTTTCCCCTTACTGGCTGAATAAAATAGCAGTTCGGTGGAACATCCAATTTATCTGGCTGCTGTGGCTTCTTGGGAAGACAGCCTAGTACATGTTTGCCAACTTCCAACTCCAATGGAGACTGACTGTAAATGGCAGCCGTGCTATAATATATATGGTTCCAAGCTGTACGTGTCATAATAGAGCCTTAATGACATCACGATGCAGCTTTAACTGTCAGACATCCAGGCTTATTGCATACAGTCTCTCTCTATCTATCTATCTATCTATCTATCTATCTATCTATCTATCTATCTATCTGTCCCTGTGTATAGATAAATATCTATATAAATATATAGAAATACATATATATAGATATAGATTTTTATGGATATCTAGCTAAATATATGGATGTATGCATATATAGCTATATAGTTATGGAAGGCTAAAAAATGACGTACCCTGCGTATAATTTCTTCAGCCTATGATGCTTTTTATCTTTATTATTCTTAGTATCGCTATGAATGTCATCTCAGGAGAAGGCTATAATACACCACAAGAGTTTTAAACGAATCTTGCTAATTTTAGGTAAAAAAAAGAGTTCTGCACAGATTTGAAGACTGCAACGCTGTATTGTGGGTGCTCGCAGAAACCTACCAGCGCCTGTGCCTTGTCAGTGAATGTCACGTCGCAAAAACCAGTAGAAGGCCGCGTTGCAGGTGAAACCTTTTTCAGGTACAAGCAAGAATTTTAGCGCAGCTAACCAATCCCGTTATTTACATTTTGCTTGCCTGCCTGCCGTGGATTATTCTAGGCTTTTTTCCCAGCTCGCAGCATTGTATCCACTGATCGTCTGCTTGCGGTAGGTACAGTTGGAAGCAGCCAATATTATCAGACATAAGGCCTTGCCCATAAGCATTCCCCAACCTCCAAGAACTGAACCTACCTGCCTGAATTGTAAGTAGCTACCTTCATGTTCTCCATGAAACAACTGAGCGTACCTTTTTAAAAAAATGTCGGCAGCAGCAGCGACCAATGAGATTTTGTAGGCCACCGCTTTCCCCTTACTGGCTGAATAAAATAGCAGTTCGGTGGAACATCCAATTTATCTGGCTGCTGTGGCTTCTTGGGAAGACAGCCTAGTACATGTTTGCCAACTTCCAACTCCAATGGAGACTGACTGTAAATGGCAGCCGTGCTATAATATATATGGTTCCAAGCTGTACGTGTCATACTAGAGCCTTAATGACATCACGATGCAGCTTTAACTGTCAGACATCCAGGCTTATTGCATACAGTCTCTGTCTATCTATCTATCTATCTATCTATCTGTCCCTGTGTATAGATAAATATCTATATAAATATATAGAAATACATATATATCGATATAGATTTTTATGGATATCTAGCTAAATATATGGATGTATGCATATATAGCTATATAGTTATGGAAGGCTAAAAAATGACGTACCCTGCGTATAATTTCTTCAGCCTATGATGCTTTTTATCTTTATTATTCTTAGTATCGCTATGAATGTCATCTCAGGAGAAGGCTATAATACACCACAAGAGTTTTAAGCGAATCTTGCTAATTTTAGGTAAAAAAAAGAGTTCTGCACAGATTTGAAGACTGCAACGCTGTATTGTGGGTGCTCGCAGAAACCTACCAGGCCTGTGCCTTGTCAGTGAATGTCACGTCGCAAAAACCAGTAGAAGGCCGCGTTGCAGGTGAAACCTTTTTCAGGTACAAGCAAGAATTTTAGCGCAGCTAACCAATCCCGTTATTTACATTTTGCTTGCCTGCCTGCCGTGGATTATTCTAGGCTTTTTTCCCAGCTCGCAGCATTGTATCCACTGATCGTCTGCTTGCGGTAGGTACAGTTGGAAGCAGCCAATATGATCAGACATAAGGCCTTGCCCATAAGCATTCCCCAACCTCCAAGAACTGAACCTACCTGCCTGAATTGTAAGTAGCTACCTTCATGTTCTCCATGAAACAACTGAGCGTACCTTTTTAAAGAAATGTCGGCAGCAGCAGCGACCAATGAGATTTTGTAGGCCATCGCCTTCCCCTTACTGGCTGAATAAAATAGCAGTTCGGTGGAACATCCAATTTATCTGGCTGCTGTGGCTTCTTGGGAAGACAGCCTAGTACATGTTTGCCAACTTCCAACTCCAATGGAGACTGACTGTAAATGGCAGCCGTGCTATAATATATATGGTTCCAAGCTGTACGTGTCATAATAGAGCCTTAATGACATCACGATGCAGCTTTAACTGTCAGACATCCAGGCTTATTGCATACAGTCTCTGTCTATCTATCTATCTATCTATCTGTCCCTGTGTATAGATAAATATCTATATAAATATATAGAAATACATATATATCGATATAGATTTTTATGGATATCTAGCTAAATATATGGATGTATGCATATATAGCTATATAGTTATGGAAGGCTAAAAAATGACGTACCCTGCGTATAATTTCTTCAGCCTATGATGCTTTTTATCTTTATTATTCTTAGTATCGCTATGAATGTCATCTCAGGAGAAGGCTATAATACACCACAAGAGTTTTAAACGAATCTTGCTAATTTTAGGTAAAAAAAAGAGTTCTGCACAGATTTGAAGACTGCAACGCTGTATTGTGGGTGCTCGCAGAAACCTACCAGCACCTGTGCCTTGTCAGTGAATGTCACGTCGCAAAAACCAGTAGAAGGCCGCGTTGCAGGTGAAACCTTTTTCAGGTACAAGCAAGAATTTTAGCGCAGCTAACCAATCCCGTTATTTACATTTTGCTTGCCTGCCTGCCGTGGATTATTCTAGGCTTTTTTCCCAGCTCGCAGCATTGTATCCACTGATCGTCTGCTTGCGGTAGGTACAGTTGGAAGCAGCCAATATTATCAGACATAAGGCCTTGCCCATAAGCATTCCCCAACCTCCAAGAACTGAACCTACCTGCCTGAATTGTAAGTAGCTACCTTCATGTTCTCCATGAAACAACTGAGCGTACCTTTTTAAAAAAATGTCGGCAGCAGCAGCGACCAATGAGATTTTGTAGGCCACCGCTTTCCCCTTACTGGCTGAATAAAATAGCAGTTCGGTGGAACATCCAATTTATCTGGCTGCTGTGGCTTCTTGGGAAGACAGCCTAGTACATGTTTGCCAACTTCCAACTCCAATGGAGACTGACTGTAAATGGCAGCCGTGCTATAATATATATGGTTCCAAGCTGTACGTGTCATAATAGAGCCTTAATGACATCACGATGCAGCTTTAACTGTCAGACATCCAGGCTTATTGCATACAGTCTCTGTCTATCTATCTATCTATCTATCTATCTGTCCCTGTGTATAGATAAATATCTATATAAATATATAGAAATACATATATATCGATATAGATTTTTATGGATATCTAGCTAAATATATGGATGTATGCATATATAGCTATATAGTTATGGAAGGCTAAAAAATGACGTACCCTGCGTATAATTTCTTCAGCCTATGATGCTTTTTATCTTTATTATTCTTAGTATCGCTATGAATGTCATCTCAGGAGAAGGCTATAATACACCACAAGAGTTTTAAGCGAATCTTGCTAATTTTAGGTAAAAAAAAGAGTTCTGCACAGATTTGAAGACTGCAACGCTGTATTGTGGGTGCTCGCAGAAACCTACCAGCGCCTGTGCCTTGTCAGTGAATGTCACGTCGCAAAAACCAGTAGAAGGCCGCGTTGCAGGTGAAACCTTTTTCAGGTACAAGCAAGAATTTTTGCGCAGCTAACCAATCCCGTTATTTACATTTTGCTTGCCTGCCTGCCGTGGATTATTCTAGGCTTTTTTCCCAGCTCGCAGCATTGTATCCACTGATCGTCTGCTTGCGGTAGGTACAGTTGGAAGCAGCCAATATGATCAGACATAAGGCCTTGCCCATAAGCATTCCCCAACCTCCAAGAACTGAACCTACCTGCCTGAATTGTAAGTAGCTACCTTCATGTTCTCCATGAAACAACTGAGCGTACCTTTTTAAAAAAATGTCGGCAGCAGCAGCGACCAATGAGATTTTGTAGGCCACCGCTTTCCCCTTACTGGCTGAATAAAATAGCAGTTCGGTGGAACATCCAATTTATCTGGCTGCTGTGGCTTCTTGGGAAGACAGCCTAGTACATGTTTGCCAACTTCCAACTCCAATGGAGACTGACTGTAAATGGCAGCCGTGCTATAATATATATGGTTCCAAGCTGTACGTGTCATAATAGAGCCTTAATGACATCACGATGCAGCTTTAACTGTCAGACATCCAGGCTTATTGCATACAGTCTCTGTCTATCTATCTATCTATCTATCTATCTATCTATCTATCTATCTATCTATCTGTCCCTGTGTATAGATAAATATCTATATAAATATATAGAAATACATATATATAGATATAGATTTTTATGGATATCTAGCTAAATATATGGATGTATGCATATATAGCTATATAGTTATGGAAGGCTAAAAAATGACGTACCCTGCGTATAATTTCTTCAGCCTATGATGCTTTTTATCTTTATTATTCTTAGTATCGCTATGAATGTCATCTCAGGAGAAGGCTATAATACACCACAAGAGTTTTAAACGAATCTTGCTAATTTTAGGTAAAAAAAAGAGTTCTGCACAGATTTGAAGACTGCAACGCTGTATTGTGGGTGCTCGCAGAAACCTACCAGCGCCTGTGCCTTGTCAGTGAATGTCACGTCGCAAAAACCAGTAGAAGGCCGCGTTGCAGGTGAAACCTTTTTCAGGTACAAGCAAGAATTTTAGCGCAGCTAACCAATCCCGTTATTTACATTTTGCTTGCCTGCCTGCCGTGGATTATTCTAGGCTTTTTTCCCAGCTCGCAGCATTGTATCCACTGATCGTCTGCTTGCGGTAGGTACAGTTGGAAGCAGCCAATATTATCAGACATAAGGCCTTGCCCATAAGCATTCCCCAACCTCCAAGAACTGAACCTACCTGCCTGAATTGTAAGTAGCTACCTTCATGTTCTCCATGAAACAACTGAGCGTACCTTTTTAAAAAAATGTCGGCAGCAGCAGCGACCAATGAGATTTTGTAGGCCACCGCTTTCCCCTTACTGGCTGAATAAAATAGCAGTTCGGTGGAACATCCAATTTATCTGGCTGCTGTGGCTTCTTGGGAAGACAGCCTAGTACATGTTTGCCAACTTCCAACTCCAATGGAGACTGACTGTAAATGGCAGCCGTGCTATAATATATATGGTTCCAAGCTGTACGTGTCATACTAGAGCCTTAATGACATCACGATGCAGCTTTAACTGTCAGACATCCAGGCTTATTGCATACAGTCTCTGTCTATCTATCTATCTATCTATCTATCTATCTATCTATCTGTCCCTGTGTATAGATAAATATCTATATAAATATATAGAAATACATATATATCGATATAGATTTTTATGGATATCTAGCTAAATATATGGATGTATGCATATATAGCTATATAGTTATGGAAGGCTAAAAAATGACGTACCCTGCGTATAATTTCTTCAGCCTATGATGCTTTTTATCTTTATTATTCTTAGTATCGCTATGAATGTCATCTCAGGAGAAGGCTATAATACACCACAAGAGTTTTAAGCGAATCTTGCTAATTTTAGGTAAAAAAAAGAGTTCTGCACAGATTTGAAGACTGCAACGCTGTATTGTGGGTGCTCGCAGAAACCTACCAGCGCCTGTGCCTTGTCAGTGAATGTCACGTCGCAAAAACCAGTAGAAGGCCGCGTTGCAGGTGAAACCTTTTTCAGGTACAAGCAAGAATTTTAGCGCAGCTAACCAATCCCGTTATTTACATTTTGCTTGCCTGCCTGCCGTGGATTATTCTAGGCTTTTTTCCCAGCTCGCAGCATTGTATCCACTGATCGTCTGCTTGCGGTAGGTACAGTTGGAAGCAGCCAATATTATCAGACATAAGGCCTTGCCCATAAGCATTCCCCAACCTCCAAGAACTGAACCTACCTGCCTGAATTGTAAGTAGCTACCTTCATGTTCTCCATGAAACAACTGAGCGTACCTTTTTAAAAAAATGTCGGCAGCAGCAGCGACCAATGAGATTTTGTAGGCCACCGCTTTCCCCTTACTGGCTGAATAAAATAGCAGTTCGGTGGAACATCCAATTTATCTGGCTGCTGTGGCTTCTTGGGAAGACAGCCTAGTACATGTTTGCCAACTTCCAACTCCAATGGAGACTGACTGTAAATGGCAGCCGTGCTATAATATATATGGTTCCAAGCTGTACGTGTCATAATAGAGCCTTAATGACATCACGATGCAGCTTTAACTGTCAGACATCCAGGCTTATTGCATACAGTCTCTGTCTATCTATCTATCTATCTATCTATCTGTCCCTGTGTATAGATAAATATCTATATAAATATATAGAAATACATATATATCGATATAGATTTTTATGGATATCTAGCTAAATATATGGATGTATGCATATATAGCTATATAGTTATGGAAGGCTAAAAAATGACGTACCCTGCGTATAATTTCTTCAGCCTATGATGCTTTTTATCTTTATTATTCTTAGTATCGCTATGAATGTCATCTCAGGAGAAGGCTATAATACACCACAAGAGTTTTAAGCGAATCTTGCTAATTTTAGGTAAAAAAAAGAGTTCTGCACAGATTTGAAGACTGCAACGCTGTATTGTGGGTGCTCGCAGAAACCTACCAGGCCTGTGCCTTGTCAGTGAATGTCACGTCGCAAAAACCAGTAGAAGGCCGCGTTGCAGGTGAAACCTTTTTCAGGTACAAGCAAGAATTTTAGCGCAGCTAACCAATCCCGTTATTTACATTTTGCTTGCCTGCCTGCCGTGGATTATTCTAGGCTTTTTTCCCAGCTCGCAGCATTGTATCCACTGATCGTCTGCTTGCGGTAGGTACAGTTGGAAGCAGCCAATATGATCAGACATAAGGCCTTGCCCATAAGCATTCCCCAACCTCCAAGAACTGAACCTACCTGCCTGAATTGTAAGTAGCTACCTTCATGTTCTCCATGAAACAACTGAGCGTACCTTTTTAAAAAAATGTCGGCAGCAGCAGCGACCAATGAGATTTTGTAGGCCACCGCTTTCCCCTTACTGGCTGAATAAAATAGCAGTTCGGTGGAACATCCAATTTATCTGGCTGCTGTGGCTTCTTGGGAAGACAGCCTAGTACATGTTTGCCAACTTCCAACTCCAATGGAGACTGACTGTAAATGGCAGCCGTGCTATAATATATATGGTTCCAAGCTGTACGTGTCATAATAGAGCCTTAATGACATCACGATGCAGCTTTAACTGTCAGACATCCAGGCTTATTGCATACAGTCTCTGTCTATCTATCTATCTATCTATCTATCTATCTATCTGTCCCTGTGTATAGATAAATATCTATATAAATATATAGAAATACATATATATCGATATAGATTTTTATGGATATCTAGCTAAATATATGGATGTATGCATATATAGCTATATAGTTATGGAAGGCTAAAAAATGACGTACCCTGCGTATAATTTCTTCAGCCTATGATGCTTTTTATCTTTATTATTCTTAGTATCGCTATGAATGTCATCTCAGGAGAAGGCTATAATACACCACAAGAGTTTTAAACGAATCTTGCTAATTTTAGGTAAAAAAAAGAGTTCTGCACAGATTTGAAGACTGCAACGCTGTATTGTGGGTGCTCGCAGAAACCTACCAGCGCCTGTGCCTTGTCAGTGAATGTCACGTCGCAAAAACCAGTAGAAGGCCGCGTTGCAGGTGAAACCTTTTTCAGGTACAAGCAAGAATTTTAGCGCAGCTAACCAATCCCGTTATTTACATTTTGCTTGCCTGCCTGCCGTGGATTATTCTAGGCTTTTTTCCCAGCTCGCAGCATTGTATCCACTGATCGTCTGCTTGCGGTAGGTACAGTTGGAAGCAGCCAATATTATCAGACATAAGGCCTTGCCCATAAGCATTCCCCAACCTCCAAGAACTGAACCTACCTGCCTGAATTGTAAGTAGCTACCTTCATGTTCTCCATGAAACAACTGAGCGTACCTTTTTAAAAAAATGGCGGCAGCAGCAGCGACCAATGAGATTTTGTAGACCACCGCTTTCCCCTTACTGGCTGAATAAAATAGCAGTTCGGTGGAACATCCAATTTATCTGGCTGCTGTGGCTTCTTGGGAAGACAGCCTAGTACATGTTTGCCAACTTCCAACTCCAATGGAGACTGACTGTAAATGGCAGCCGTGCTATAATATATATGGTTCCAAGCTGTACGTGTCATAATAGAGCCTTAATGACATCACGATGCAGCTTTAACTGTCAGACATCCAGGCTTATTGCATACAGTCTCTGTCTATCTATCTATCTATCTATCTATCTGTCCCTGTGTATAGATAAATATCTATATAAATATATAGAAATACATATATATCGATATAGATTTTTATGGATATCTAGCTAAATATATGGATGTATGCATATATAGCTATATAGTTATGGAAGGCTAAAAAATGACGTACCCTGCGTATAATTTCTTCAGCCTATGATGCTTTTTATCTTTATTATTCTTAGTATCGCTATGAATGTCATCTCAGGAGAAGGCTATAATACACCACAAGAGTTTTAAGCGAATCTTGCTAATTTTAGGTAAAAAAAAGAGTTCTGCACAGATTTGAAGACTGCAACGCTGTATTGTGGGTGCTCGCAGAAACCTACCAGCGCCTGTGCCTTGTCAGTGAATGTCACGTCGCAAAAACCAGTAGAAGGCCGCGTTGCAGGTGAAACCTTTTTCAGGTACAAGCAAGAATTTTTGCGCAGCTAACCAATCCCGTTATTTACATTTTGCTTGCCTGCCTGCCGTGGATTATTCTAGGCTTTTTTCCCAGCTCGCAGCATTGTATCCACTGATCGTCTGCTTGCGGTAGGTACAGTTGGAAGCAGCCAATATGATCAGACATAAGGCCTTGCCCATAAGCATTCCCCAACCTCCAAGAACTGAACCTACCTGCCTGAATTGTAAGTAGCTACCTTCATGTTCTCCATGAAACAACTGAGCGTACCTTTTTAAAAAAATGTCGGCAGCAGCAGCGACCAATGAGATTTTGTAGGCCACCGCTTTCCCCTTACTGGCTGAATAAAATAGCAGTTCGGTGGAACATCCAATTTATCTGGCTGCTGTGGCTTCTTGGGAAGACAGCCTAGTACATGTTTGCCAACTTCCAACTCCAATGGAGACTGACTGTAAATGGCAGCCGTGCTATAATATATATGGTTCCAAGCTGTACGTGTCATAATAGAGCCTTAATGACATCACGATGCAGCTTTAACTGTCAGACATCCAGGCTTATTGCATACAGTCTCTCTCTATCTATCTATCTATCTATCTATCTATCTATCTATCTATCTATCTATCTATCTGTCCC
>NW_027101967.1:0-29357 GCF_035609145.1 Eleutherodactylus coqui | reverse complement strand
TAAAGTAGGCGTCCGTTCGTTGGAGTTCTTTGCTCCCCGAGTGTTGCTCCATCTCTAAAACGTTGGCCTGGATCTTCATGGACGAATACTGCCCATCCCACGTGGAGCGTGTATCTCAGCCCGCGTGGAGTGCTGCAGTCCAATGAGGTATTCCGTGCTACATAGCAAGCCTTGGGCCTGTGTGATTGGGGGTCCGCTGCTGTCTGTCCCACTCTGAAGCGCGCATCCGGGGCCGGCCGCTTTTCGACTACCAGCGACTGCAGGTCACACACACAGGCTGGTTGGAATGGCCTAGCATTATCCTGATCCGGAGGTGTAACTTGAAGCTGCGGGGCCCCAGTACAAAGTCTGGAACTGGGCCCCCAAACTATAAAGCGTCATTGATAGCATTGGTTTACAATGTGGGGAAGAGAGGACTTTATGGGCCCCCTAGGGCTCCGGGCCCCCTGCACATACACCCATGACCCGAATACGTGGAGCATACAGACGCAGGCTGCCAGGATACGCTGTGCCTGCCCGATGTTTCCAACTTGGCTATTAGCGCAGCGGTAGGTACGAACTATAGAGTGCGGCTGCCATATGAACTGGTGTGTGTGTGTGTGTGTGTTTTTGCTTCCAGTTGTACCTGTGCTGTGCACACTCTGGCAGACGCAGCTGCTCAGTGGATACAATGTTGCGAGCAGACGGGCTGAGTGTCAATCAAAGTGCTTGGGTGGTAGCAGCAGCCGCCGCCACAGCTGCGCTGCACCTCTTGCTCGTCGGTTTTGTTTTTTCTGCTTTTGGAAACTGCTGTAGGAAAGGGGGTTGCACCGGTCCTGGAGGTACTGCAATACCAGGTCAATGCGTGGAGTGGACAGAGCAAGCTCTTTTTCCAGCTCCCTGTTCTAAAAATCCATTTAATATATGGTCCCCCAGATAGGGGACGTATCAGATATTAAACTGATAAGAACAGATACTACACTTGATCTTAGCCAAAAGGCCGAGAAGCGATAACCCGAAATGGGTTTCACCTGTAGCCCGGGCCCGCCCAACTCCACTTCCAAGGCTTGAGGCAACACGCTCAGCCAGCACTCTGGGCGCACCCACAATGCACCCAGGCAGCTGGGAGAGCTATTAAAACTTTCCATAGCCCCGCCCCACGCCTTCTCAACCGCGCCCAGCCCTCACACCCTCAGTCCTTCCTCTTGCACCGTGCTCACGCATCCTAGGCTTGCAGAGCCTGCTGCTGCTGCTACTGCAGGACTCGTCAGCTCCCTACAAAGGATGGTTAAGCCGGCGATGACACTAGAAGCAAGCACTAGTTTGTCTCTGAAGGTGCGTCGGTCGGTCGGTTGGAGGATCTCTTCGGCCGGCCGCATTTCCAGTGGGGACGGATGGAAACTTTTAACCTAAAATAAGGGAAATTGGCTTCGGCCCCATAGGGCTTTATTGCCTTCCCCTGGGCCAGCATTAGTAGACCCTAGTAAGGAGAAATATTAGAGCGGCATGGTCATCCGAAGAACTTAAAAACATACAGCAGGCCTTTTTTGCCCGCCCGCCATACATACATACATACATAACTACAGATTTTATATTTTTTTTTTACATATATACATTATATATACACACACACACACACACACACACACACACACACACACACACACACACACACACACACACACAATCTTAAATCTATCTTTAATCTATATCTACAAAATCTGTAATTTAGAAATAATCCATATCTATATTCTACATAATTAATAAAGATAGATAGATAGATAGATAGATAGATAGATAGATAGACTCACTCACATACATGCATACATACATACATACTGTATGCAATTGAGCCAGGTGTTTGGAAGGCTGACGATGTCACTCCTTTGTGATGTCATCAATTTAGAAGCATTAATACCGGGCTTGGCAGCCATTTCAGTCAGTCCTCTGCTGCAGCTGGGAGACGGGAGATGGTCTTTATTTCCACCAAGAAGCTGCAGAAACTACCGGTAACTGCATCATTTTTATTTTATTCAATATAGGTTTTATTGGTTTCATGGAGGGGGGGAAACTTTTGCCTTATCTCAAAGCAATGTAAAATTAACTTTGACAATGAAACTTAATAAATCAATTTCGAGTTGAACTATATCATGTTTGTCTGTGATATTTTATAAGGTCTACAAACAGGGGAATGAGGGGAGGGTAAGGGGGGGGTAGGTATCTATGACACGGGAGAAAGAAAAAATAAAACAAAAAGGGGGGGGGGGGCGGGCTCCGGAATTGTTGTTTCTCTTTACGATTGTGGTTTTAAACGTGTTACTCACATGTCCCTGTCTGTAACCACTTGGTAAATAGGGGTGAGCTCCGGGCATCTATCCATATCGCCCAGGTGTGATACAATTTATCATAGCCTGACGGCTCATCTGGAAGCCTCATTCTCTCCATACGCTCTATTTCGTGGATCATTGCTATTTTTAGTGGAGTGCATTTTTTTATGCAGCACACAAGGGGGAGACAGCGGCCTACCAAAATCGAGTTGGCTGCTGCTGTGGCTTTCTTTTTTTAAAAAAAAGGTAGGTTCCGTTCTTCCATGGTGAGGAATAGGCAGGGAGGTTCGGTTTTTGCCAGCTGGGGAATGCTTATAGGCAAGGCCTTATCCCTGGTGGTGCATGTAACGTCAGACCACGTTTCAGCATTCAGTCAGTCAGTGGCTGACAAACGAGCTCCATGCAAGTTTACATTAAACAGACACATTTCTTTCTTTACTGTATTGACTGCGGTCTGTAATCGAGCGGTTGAACTGTTTCTGTGTCCATGCATTGAATAAAGCAATACATCCTTGTAAAGTAGGCGTCCGTTCGTTGGAGTTCTTTGCTCCCCGAGTGTTGCTCCATCTCTAAACGTTGGCCTGGATCTTCATGGACGAATACTGCCCATCCCACGTGGAGCGTGTATCTCAGCCCGCGTGGAGTGCTGCAGTCCAATGAGGTATTCCGTGCTACATAGCAAGCCTTGGGGCCTGTGTGATTGGGGGGTCCGCTGCTGTCTGTCCCACTCTGAAGCGCGCATCCGGGGCCGGCCGCTTTTCGACTACCAGCGACTGCAGGTCACACACACAGGCTGGTTGGAATGGCCTAGCATTATCCTGATCCGGAGGTGTAACTTGAAGCTGCGGGGCCCCAGTACAAAGTCTGGAACTGGGCCCCCAAACTATAAAGCGTCATTGATAGCATTGGTTTACAATGTGGGGAAGAGAGACTTTATGGGCCCCCTAGGGCTCCGGGCCCCCTGCACATACACCCATGACCCGAATACGTGGAGCATACAGACGCAGGCTGCCAGGATACGCTGTGCCTGCCCGATGTTTCCAACTTGGCTATTAGCGCAGCGGTAGGTACGAACTATAGAGTGCGGCTGCCATATGAACTGGTGTGTGTGTGTGTGTGTGTTTTGCTTCCAGTTGTACCTGTGCTGTGCACACTCTGGCAGACGCAGCTGCTCAGTGGATACAATGTTGCGAGCAGACGGGCTGAGTGTCAATCAAAGTGCTTGGGTGGTAGCAGCAGCCGCCGCCACAGCTGCGCTGCACCTCTTGCTCGTCGGTTTTGTTTTTCTGCTTTTGGAAACTGCTGTAGGAAAGGGGGTGCACGGTCCTGGAGGTACTGCAATACCAGGTCAATGCGTGGAGTGGACAGAGCAAGCTCTTTTTCCAGCTCCCTGTTCTAAAAATCCATTTAATATATGGTCCCCAGATAGGGGACGTATCAGATATTAAACTGATAAGAACAGATACTACACTTGATCTTAGCCAAAAGGCCGAGAAGCGATAACCCGAAATGGGTTTTCACCTGTAGCCCGGCCCGCCCAACTCCACTTCCAAGGCTTGAGGCAACACGCTCAGCCAGCACTCTGGGCGCACCCACAATGCACCCAGGGCAGCTGGGAGAGCTATTAAAACTTTCCATAGCCCCGCCCCACGCCTTCTCAACCGCGCCCAGCCTCACACCCTCAGTCCTTCCTCTTGCACCGTGCTCACGCATCCTAGGCTTGCAGAGCCTGCTGCTGCTGCTACTGCAGGACTCGTCAGCTCCCTACAAAGGATGGTTAAGCCGGCGATGACACTAGAAGCAAGCACTAGTTTTGTCCTCTGAAGGTGCGTCGGTCGGTCGGTTGGAGGGATCTCTTCGGCCGGCCGCATTTCCAGTGGGGACGGATGGAAACTTTTAACCTAAAATAAGGGAAATTGGCTTCGGCCCCATAGGGCTTTATTGCCTTCCCCTGGGCCAGCATTAGTAGACCCTAGTAAGGAGAATATTAGAGCGGCATGGTCATCCGAAGAACTTAAAAACATACAGCAGGCCTTTTTTGCCCGCCCGCCATACATACATACATACATAACTACAGATTTTATATTTTTTTTTACATATATACATTATATATACACACACACACACACACACACACACACACACACACACACACACACACACACACACACACACACACAATCTTAAATCTATCTTTAATCTATATCTACAAAATCTGTAATTTAGAAATAATCCATATCTATATTCTACATAATTAATAAAGATAGATAGATAGATAGATAGATAGATAGATAGATAGATAGACTCACTCACATACATGCATACATACATACATACTGTATGCAATTGAGCCAGGTGTTTGGAAGGCTGACGATGTCACTCCTTTGTGATGTCATCAATTTAGAAGCATTAATACCGGGCTTGGCAGCCATTTCAGTCAGTCTCTGCTGCAGCTGGGAGACGGGAGATGGTCCTTTATTTCCACCAAGAAGCTGCAGAACTACCGGTAAACTGCATCATTTTTATTTTATTCAATATAGGTTTTATTGGTTTCATGGAGGGGGGGGAAACTTTTGCCTTATCTCAAAGCAATGTAAAATTAACTTTGACAATGAAACTTAATAAATCAATTTTCGAGTTGAACTATATCATGTTTGGTCTGTGATATTTTATAAGGTCTACAAACAGGGGAATGAGGGGAGGGTAAGGGGGGGGTAGGTATCTATGACACGGGAGAAAGAAAAAATAAAACAAAAAGGGGGGGGGGGGGCGGGCCTCCGGAATTGTTGTTTCTCTTTACGATTGTGGTTTAAACGTGTTTACTCACATGTCCCTGTCTGTAACCACTTGGTAAATAGGGGTGAGCTCCGGGCATCTATCCATATCGCCCAGGTGTGATACAATTTATCATAGCCTGACGGCTCATCTGGAAGCCTCATTCTCTCCATACGCTCTATTTCGTGGATCATTGCTATTTTTAGTGGAGTGCATTTTTTTATGCAGCACACAAGGGGGAGACAGCGGCCTACCAAAATCGAGTTGGCTGCTGCTGTGGCTTTCTTTTTTTAAAAAAAAGGTAGGTTCCGTTCTTCCATGGTGAGGAATAGGCAGGGAGGTTCGGTTTTTTGCCAGCTGGGGAATGCTTATAGGCAAGGCCTTATCCCTGGTGGTGCATGTAACGTCAGACCACGTTTCAGCATTCAGTCAGTCAGTGGCTGACAAACGAGCTCCATGCAAGTTTACATTAAACAGACACATTTCTTTCTTTACTGTATTGACTGCGGTCTGTAATCGAGCGGTTGAACTGTTTCTGTGTCCATGCATTGAATAAAGCAATACATCCTTGTAAAGTAGGCCGTCCGTTCGTTGGAGTTCTTTGCTCCCCGAGTGTTGCTCCATCTCTAAACGTTGGCCTGGATCTTCATGGACGAATACTGCCCATCCCACGTGGAGCGTGTATCTCAGCCCGCGTGGAGTGCTGCAGTCCAATGAGGTATTCCGTGCTACATAGCAAGCCTTGGGCCTGTGTGATTGGGGGTCCGCTGCTGTCTGTCCACTCTGAAGCGCGCATCCGGGGGCCGGCCGCTTTTCGACTACCAGCGACTGCAGGTCACACACACAGGCTGGTTGGAATGGCCTAGCATTATCCTGATCCGGAGGTGTAACTTGAAGCTGCGGGGCCCCAGTACAAAGTCTGGAACTGGGCCCCCAAACTATAAAGCGTCATTGATAGCATTGGTTTACAATGTGGGGAAGAGAGACTTTATGGGCCCCCTAGGGCTCCGGGCCCCCTGCACATACACCCATGACCCGAATACGTGGAGCATACAGACGCAGGCTGCCAGGATACGCTGTGCCTGCCCGATGTTTCCAACTTGGCTATTAGCGCAGCGGTAGGTACGAACTATAGAGTGCGGCTGCCATATGAACTGGTGTGTGTGTGTGTGTGTGTGTTTTGCTTCCAGTTGTACCTGTGCTGTGCACACTCTGGCAGACGCAGCTGCTCAGTGGATACAATGTTGCGAGCAGACGGGCTGAGTGTCAATCAAAGTGCTTGGGTGGTAGCAGCAGCCGCCGCCACAGCTGCGCTGCACCTCTTGCTCGTCGGTTTTGTTTTTCTGCTTTTGGAAACTGCTGTAGGAAAGGGGGTGCACCGGTCCTGGAGGTACTGCAATACCAGGTCAATGCGTGGAGTGGGACAGAGCAAGCTCTTTTTCCAGCTCCCTGTTCTAAAAATCCATTTAATATATGGTCCCCAGATAGGGGACGTATCAGATATTAAACTGATAAGAACAGATACTACACTTGATCTTAGCCAAAAGGCCGAGAAGCGATAACCCGAAATGGGTTTCACCTGTAGCCCGGCCCGCCCAACTCCACTTCCAAGGCTTGAGGCAACACGCTCAGCCAGCACTCTGGGCGCACCCACAATGCACCCAGGCAGCTGGGAGAGCTATTAAAAACTTTCCATAGCCCCGCCCCACGCCTTCTCAACCGCGCCCAGCCTCACACCCTCAGTCCTTCCTCTTGCACCGTGCTCACGCATCCTAGGCTTGCAGAGCCTGCTGCTGCTGCTACTGCAGGACTCGTCAGCTCCCTACAAAGGATGGTTAAGCCGGCGATGACACTAGAAGCAAGCACTAGTTTGTCTCTGAAGGTGCGTCGGTCGGTCGGTTGGAGGGATCTCTTCGGCCGGCCGCATTTCCAGTGGGGACGGATGGAAACTTTTAACCTAAAATAAGGGAAATTGGCTTCGGCCCCATAGGGCTTTATTGCCTTCCCCTGGGCCAGCATTAGTAGACCCTAGTAAGGAGAATATTAGAGCGGCATGGTCATCCGAAGAACTTAAAAACATACAGCAGGCCTTTTTTGCCCGCCCGCCATACATACATACATACATAACTACAGATTTTATATTTTTTTTTTACATATATACATTATATATACACACACACACACACACACACACACACACACACACACACACACACACACACACACACACACACACACACACACAATCTTAAATCTATCTTTAATCTATATCTACAAAATCTGTAATTTAGAAATAATCCATATCTATATTCTACATAATTAATAAAGATAGATAGATAGATAGATAGATAGATAGATAGATAGATAGACTCACTCACATACATGCATACATACATACATACTGTATGCAATTGAGCCAGGTGTTTGGAAGGCTGACGATGTCACTCCTTTGTGATGTCATCAATTTAGAAGCATTAATACCGGGCTTGGCAGCCATTTCAGTCAGTCTCTGCTGCAGCTGGGAGACGGGAGATGGTCTTTATTTCCACCAAGAAGCTGCAGAACTACCGGTAACTGCATCATTTTTATTTTATTCAATATAGGTTTTATTGGTTTCATGGAGGGGGGGAAACTTTTGCCTTATCTCAAAGCAATGTAAAATTAACTTTGACAATGAAACTTAATAAATCAATTTCGAGTTGAACTATATCATGTTTGTCTGTGATATTTTATAAGGTCTACAAACAGGGGAATGAGGGGAGGGTAAGGGGGGGGTAGGTATCTATGACACGGGAGAAAGAAAAAATAAAACAAAAAGGGGGGGGGGGCGGGCTCCGGAATTGTTGTTTCTCTTTACGATTGTGGTTTAAACGTGTTACTCACATGTCCCTGTCTGTAACCACTTGGTAAATAGGGGTGAGCTCCGGGCATCTATCCATATCGCCCAGGTGTGATACAATTTATCATAGCCTGACGGCTCATCTGGAAGCCTCATTCTCTCCATACGCTCTATTTCGTGGATCATTGCTATTTTTAGTGGAGTGCATTTTTTTATGCAGCACACAAGGGGGAGACAGCGGCCTACCAAAATCGAGTTGGCTGCTGCTGTGGCTTTCTTTTTTTAAAAAAAAGGTAGGTTCCGTTCTTCCATGGTGAGGAATAGGCAGGGAGGTTCGGTTTTTGCCAGCTGGGGAATGCTTATAGGCAAGGCCTTATCCCTGGTGGTGCATGTAACGTCAGACCACGTTTCAGCATTCAGTCAGTCAGTGGCTGACAAACGAGCTCCATGCAAGTTTACATTAAACAGACACATTTCTTTCTTTACTGTATTGACTGCGGTCTGTAATCGAGCGGTTTGAACTGTTTCTGTGTCCATGCATTGAATAAAGCAATACATCCTTGTAAAGTAGGCGTCCGTTCGTTGGAGTTCTTTGCTCCCCGAGTGTTGCTCCATCTCTAAACGTTGGCCTGGATCTTCATGGACGAATACTGCCCATCCCACGTGGAGCGTGTATCTCAGCCCGCGTGGAGTGCTGCAGTCCAATGAGGTATTCCGTGCTACATAGCAAGCCTTGGGCCTGTGTGATTGGGGGTCCGCTGCTGTCTGTCCACTCTGAAGCGCGCATCCGGGGCCGGCCGCTTTTCGACTACCAGCGACTGCAGGTCACACACACAGGCTGGTTGGAATGGCCTAGCATTATCCTGATCCGGAGGTGTAACTTGAAGCTGCGGGGCCCCAGTACAAAGTCTGGAACTGGGCCCCCAAACTATAAAGCGTCATTGATAGCATTGGTTTACAATGTGGGGAAGAGAGACTTTATGGGCCCCCTAGGGCTCCGGGCCCCCTGCACATACACCCATGACCCGAATACGTGGAGCATACAGACGCAGGCTGCCAGGATACGCTGTGCCTGCCCGATGTTTCCAACTTGGCTATTAGCGCAGCGGTAGGTACGAACTATAGAGTGCGGCTGCCATATGAACTGGTGTGTGTGTGTGTGTGTGTTTTGCTTCCAGTTGTACCTGTGCTGTGCACACTCTGGCAGACGCAGCTGCTCAGTGGATACAATGTTGCGAGCAGACGGGCTGAGTGTCAATCAAAGTGCTTGGGTGGTAGCAGCAGCCGCCGCCACAGCTGCGCTGCACCTCTTGCTCGTCGGTTTTGTTTTTCTGCTTTTGGAAACTGCTGTAGGAAAGGGGGTGCACCGGTCCTGGAGGTACTGCAATACCAGGTCAATGCGTGGAGTGGACAGAGCAAGCTCTTTTTCCAGCTCCCTGTTCTAAAAATCCATTTAATATATGGTCCCCAGATAGGGGACGTATCAGATATTAAACTGATAAGAACAGATACTACACTTGATCTTAGCCAAAAGGCCGAGAAGCGATAACCCGAAATGGGTTTCACCTGTAGCCCGGCCCGCCCAACTCCACTTCCAAGGCTTGAGGCAACACGCTCAGCCAGCACTCTGGGCGCACCCACAATGCACCCAGGCAGCTGGGAGAGCTATTAAAACTTTCCATAGCCCCGCCCCACGCCTTCTCAACCGCGCCCAGCCTCACACCCTCAGTCCTTCCTCTTGCACCGTGCTCACGCATCCTAGGCTTGCAGAGCCTGCTGCTGCTGCTACTGCAGGACTCGTCAGCTCCCTACAAAGGATGGTTAAGCCGGCGATGACACTAGAAGCAAGCACTAGTTTGTCTCTGAAGGTGCGTCGGTCGGTCGGTTGGAGGGATCTCTTCGGCCGGCCGCATTTCCAGTGGGGACGGATGGAAACTTTTAACCTAAAATAAGGGAAATTGGCTTCGGCCCCATAGGGCTTTATTGCCTTCCCCTGGGCCAGCATTAGTAGACCCTAGTAAGGAGAATATTAGAGCGGCATGGTCATCCGAAGAACTTAAAAACATACAGCAGGCCTTTTTTGCCCGCCCGCCATACATACATACATACATAACTACAGATTTTATATTTTTTTTTACATATATACATTATATATACACACACACACACACACACACACACACACACACACACACACACACACACACACACACACACACACACACAATCTTAAATCTATCTTTAATCTATATCTACAAAATCTGTAATTTAGAAATAATCCATATCTATATTCTACATAATTAATAAAGATAGATAGATAGATAGATAGATAGATAGATAGATAGATAGACTCACTCACATACATGCATACATACATACATACTGTATGCAATTGAGCCAGGTGTTTGGAAGGCTGACGATGTCACTCCTTTGTGATGTCATCAATTTAGAAGCATTAATACCGGGCTTGGCAGCCATTTCAGTCAGTCTCTGCTGCAGCTGGGAGACGGGAGATGGTCTTTATTTCCACCAAGAAGCTGCAGAACTACCGGTAACTGCATCATTTTTATTTTATTCAATATAGGTTTTATTGGTTTCATGGAGGGGGGGAAACTTTTGCCTTATCTCAAAGCAATGTAAAATTAACTTTGACAATGAAACTTAATAAATCAATTTCGAGTTGAACTATATCATGTTTGTCTGTGATATTTTATAAGGTCTACAAACAGGGGAATGAGGGGAGGGTAAGGGGGGGGTAGGTATCTATGACACGGGAGAAAGAAAAAATAAAACAAAAAGGGGGGGGGGGGCGGGCTCCGGAATTGTTGTTTCTCTTTACGATTGTGGTTTAAACGTGTTACTCACATGTCCCTGTCTGTAACCACTTGGTAAATAGGGGTGAGCTCCGGGCATCTATCCATATCGCCCAGGTGTGATACAATTTATCATAGCCTGACGGCTCATCTGGAAGCCTCATTCTCTCCATACGCTCTATTTCGTGGATCATTGCTATTTTTAGTGGAGTGCATTTTTTATGCAGCACACAAGGGGGAGACAGCGGCCTACCAAAATCGAGTTGGCTGCTGCTGTGGCTTTCTTTTTTTAAAAAAAAGGTAGGTTCCGTTCTTCCATGGTGAGGAATAGGCAGGGAGGTTCGGTTTTTGCCAGCTGGGGAATGCTTATAGGCAAGGCCTTATCCCTGGTGGTGCATGTAACGTCAGACCACGTTTCAGCATTCAGTCAGTCAGTGGCTGACAAACGAGCTCCATGCAAGTTTACATTAAACAGACACATTTCTTTCTTTACTGTATTGACTGCGGTCTGTAATCGAGCGGTTGAACTGTTTCTGTGTCCATGCATTGAATAAAGCAATACATCCTTGTAAAGTAGGCGTCCGTTCGTTGGAGTTCTTTGCTCCCCGAGTGTTGCTCCATCTCTAAACGTTGGCCTGGATCTTCATGGACGAATACTGCCCATCCCACGTGGAGCGTGTATCTCAGCCCGCGTGGAGTGCTGCAGTCCAATGAGGTATTCCGTGCTACATAGCAAGCCTTGGGCCTGTGTGATTGGGGGTCCGCTGCTGTCTGTCCACTCTGAAGCGCGCATCCGGGGCCGGCCGCTTTTCGACTACCAGCGACTGCAGGTCACACACACAGGCTGGTTGGAATGGCCTAGCATTATCCTGATCCGGAGGTGTAACTTGAAGCTGCGGGGCCCCAGTACAAAGTCTGGAACTGGGCCCCCAAACTATAAAGCGTCATTGATAGCATTGGTTTACAATGTGGGGAAGAGAGACTTTATGGGCCCCCTAGGGCTCCGGGCCCCCTGCACATACACCCATGACCCGAATACGTGGAGCATACAGACGCAGGCTGCCAGGATACGCTGTGCCTGCCCGATGTTTCCAACTTGGCTATTAGCGCAGCGGTAGGTACGAACTATAGAGTGCGGCTGCCATATGAACTGGTGTGTGTGTGTGTGTGTGTTTTGCTTCCAGTTGTACCTGTGCTGTGCACACTCTGGCAGACGCAGCTGCTCAGTGGATACAATGTTGCGAGCAGACGGGCTGAGTGTCAATCAAAGTGCTTGGGTGGTAGCAGCAGCCGCCGCCACAGCTGCGCTGCACCTCTTGCTCGTCGGTTTTGTTTTTCTGCTTTTGGAAACTGCTGTAGGAAAGGGGGTGCACCGGTCCTGGAGGTACTGCAATACCAGGTCAATGCGTGGAGTGGACAGAGCAAGCTCTTTTTCCAGCTCCCTGTTCTAAAAATCCATTTAATATATGGTCCCCAGATAGGGGACGTATCAGATATTAAACTGATAAGAACAGATACTACACTTGATCTTAGCCAAAAGGCCGAGAAGCGATAACCCGAAATGGGTTTCACCTGTAGCCCGGCCCGCCCAACTCCACTTCCAAGGCTTGAGGCAACACGCTCAGCCAGCACTCTGGGCGCACCCACAATGCACCCAGGCAGCTGGGAGAGCTATTAAAACTTTCCATAGCCCCGCCCCACGCCTTCTCAACCGCGCCCAGCCTCACACCCTCAGTCCTTCCTCTTGCACCGTGCTCACGCATCCTAGGCTTGCAGAGCCTGCTGCTGCTGCTACTGCAGGACTCGTCAGCTCCCTACAAAGGATGGTTAAGCCGGCGATGACACTAGAAGCAAGCACTAGTTTGTCTCTGAAGGTGCGTCGGTCGGTCGGTTGGAGGGATCTCTTCGGCCGGCCGCATTTCCAGTGGGGACGGATGGAAACTTTTAACCTAAAATAAGGGAAATTGGCTTCGGCCCCATAGGGCTTTATTGCCTTCCCCTGGGCCAGCATTAGTAGACCCTAGTAAGGAGAATATTAGAGCGGCATGGTCATCCGAAGAACTTAAAAACATACAGCAGGCCTTTTTTGCCCGCCCGCCATACATACATACATACATAACTACAGATTTTATATTTTTTTTTACATATATACATTATATATACACACACACACACACACACACACACACACACACACACACACACACACACACACACACACACACAATCTTAAATCTATCTTTAATCTATATCTACAAAATCTGTAATTTAGAAATAATCCATATCTATATTCTACATAATTAATAAAGATAGATAGATAGATAGATAGATAGATAGATAGATAGACTCACTCACATACATGCATACATACATACATACTGTATGCAATTGAGCCAGGTGTTTGGAAGGCTGACGATGTCACTCCTTTGTGATGTCATCAATTTAGAAGCATTAATACCGGGCTTGGCAGCCATTTCAGTCAGTCTCTGCTGCAGCTGGGAGACGGGAGATGGTCTTTATTTCCACCAAGAAGCTGCAGAACTACCGGTAACTGCATCATTTTTATTTTATTCAATATAGGTTTTATTGGTTTCATGGAGGGGGGGAAACTTTTGCCTTATCTCAAAGCAATGTAAAATTAACTTTGACAATGAAACTTAATAAATCAATTTCGAGTTGAACTATATCATGTTTGTCTGTGATATTTTATAAGGTCTACAAACAGGGGAATGAGGGGAGGGTAAGGGGGGGGTAGGTATCTATGACACGGGAGAAAGAAAAAATAAAACAAAAAGGGGGGGGGGGGGCGGGCTCCGGAATTGTTGTTTCTCTTTACGATTGTGGTTTAAACGTGTTACTCACATGTCCCTGTCTGTAACCACTTGGTAAATAGGGGTGAGCTCCGGGCATCTATCCATATCGCCCAGGTGTGATACAATTTATCATAGCCTGACGGCTCATCTGGAAGCCTCATTCTCTCCATACGCTCTATTTCGTGGATCATTGCTATTTTTAGTGGAGTGCATTTTTTATGCAGCACACAAGGGGGAGACAGCGGCCTACCAAAATCGAGTTGGCTGCTGCTGTGGCTTTCTTTTTTTAAAAAAAAGGTAGGTTCCGTTCTTCCATGGTGAGGAATAGGCAGGGAGGTTCGGTTTTTGCCAGCTGGGGAATGCTTATAGGCAAGGCCTTATCCCTGGTGGTGCATGTAACGTCAGACCACGTTTCAGCATTCAGTCAGTCAGTGGCTGACAAACGAGCTCCATGCAAGTTTACATTAAACAGACACATTTCTTTCTTTACTGTATTGACTGCGGTCTGTAATCGAGCGGTTGAACTGTTTCTGTGTCCATGCATTGAATAAAGCAATACATCCTTGTAAAGTAGGCGTCCGTTCGTTGGAGTTCTTTGCTCCCCGAGTGTTGCTCCATCTCTAAACGTTGGCCTGGATCTTCATGGACGAATACTGCCCATCCCACGTGGAGCGTGTATCTCAGCCCGCGTGGAGTGCTGCAGTCCAATGAGGTATTCCGTGCTACATAGCAAGCCTTGGGCCTGTGTGATTGGGGGTCCGCTGCTGTCTGTCCACTCTGAAGCGCGCATCCGGGGCCGGCCGCTTTTCGACTACCAGCGACTGCAGGTCACACACACAGGCTGGTTGGAATGGCCTAGCATTATCCTGATCCGGAGGTGTAACTTGAAGCTGCGGGGCCCCAGTACAAAGTCTGGAACTGGGCCCCCAAACTATAAAGCGTCATTGATAGCATTGGTTTACAATGTGGGGAAGAGAGACTTTATGGGCCCCCTAGGGCTCCGGGCCCCCTGCACATACACCCATGACCCGAATACGTGGAGCATACAGACGCAGGCTGCCAGGATACGCTGTGCCTGCCCGATGTTTCCAACTTGGCTATTAGCGCAGCGGTAGGTACGAACTATAGAGTGCGGCTGCCATATGAACTGGTGTGTGTGTGTGTGTGTGTTTTGCTTCCAGTTGTACCTGTGCTGTGCACACTCTGGCAGACGCAGCTGCTCAGTGGATACAATGTTGCGAGCAGACGGGCTGAGTGTCAATCAAAGTGCTTGGGTGGTAGCAGCAGCCGCCGCCACAGCTGCGCTGCACCTCTTGCTCGTCGGTTTTGTTTTTCTGCTTTTGGAAACTGCTGTAGGAAAGGGGGTGCACCGGTCCTGGAGGTACTGCAATACCAGGTCAATGCGTGGAGTGGACAGAGCAAGCTCTTTTTCCAGCTCCCTGTTCTAAAAATCCATTTAATATATGGTCCCCAGATAGGGGACGTATCAGATATTAAACTGATAAGAACAGATACTACACTTGATCTTAGCCAAAAGGCCGAGAAGCGATAACCCGAAATGGGTTTCACCTGTAGCCCGGCCCGCCCAACTCCACTTCCAAGGCTTGAGGCAACACGCTCAGCCAGCACTCTGGGCGCACCCACAATGCACCCAGGCAGCTGGGAGAGCTATTAAAACTTTCCATAGCCCCGCCCCACGCCTTCTCAACCGCGCCCAGCCTCACACCCTCAGTCCTTCCTCTTGCACCGTGCTCACGCATCCTAGGCTTGCAGAGCCTGCTGCTGCTGCTACTGCAGGACTCGTCAGCTCCCTACAAAGGATGGTTAAGCCGGCGATGACACTAGAAGCAAGCACTAGTTTGTCTCTGAAGGTGCGTCGGTCGGTCGGTTGGAGGGATCTCTTCGGCCGGCCGCATTTCCAGTGGGGACGGATGGAAACTTTTAACCTAAAATAAGGGAAATTGGCTTCGGCCCCATAGGGCTTTATTGCCTTCCCCTGGGCCAGCATTAGTAGACCCTAGTAAGGAGAATATTAGAGCGGCATGGTCATCCGAAGAACTTAAAAACATACAGCAGGCCTTTTTTGCCCGCCCGCCATACATACATACATACATAACTACAGATTTTATATTTTTTTTTACATATATACATTATATATACACACACACACACACACACACACACACACACACACACACACACACACACACACACACACACACAATCTTAAATCTATCTTTAATCTATATCTACAAAATCTGTAATTTAGAAATAATCCATATCTATATTCTACATAATTAATAAAGATAGATAGATAGATAGATAGATAGATAGATAGATAGATAGACTCACTCACATACATGCATACATACATACATACTGTATGCAATTGAGCCAGGTGTTTGGAAGGCTGACGATGTCACTCCTTTGTGATGTCATCAATTTAGAAGCATTAATACCGGGCTTGGCAGCCATTTCAGTCAGTCTCTGCTGCAGCTGGGAGACGGGAGATGGTCTTTATTTCCACCAAGAAGCTGCAGAACTACCGGTAACTGCATCATTTTTATTTTATTCAATATAGGTTTTATTGGTTTCATGGAGGGGGGGAAACTTTTGCCTTATCTCAAAGCAATGTAAAATTAACTTTGACAATGAAACTTAATAAATCAATTTCGAGTTGAACTATATCATGTTTGTCTGTGATATTTTATAAGGTCTACAAACAGGGGAATGAGGGGAGGGTAAGGGGGGGGTAGGTATCTATGACACGGGAGAAAGAAAAAATAAAACAAAAAGGGGGGGGGGGGCGGGCTCCGGAATTGTTGTTTCTCTTTACGATTGTGGTTTAAACGTGTTACTCACATGTCCCTGTCTGTAACCACTTGGTAAATAGGGGTGAGCTCCGGGCATCTATCCATATCGCCCAGGTGTGATACAATTTATCATAGCCTGACGGCTCATCTGGAAGCCTCATTCTCTCCATACGCTCTATTTCGTGGATCATTGCTATTTTTAGTGGAGTGCATTTTTTATGCAGCACACAAGGGGGAGACAGCGGCCTACCAAAATCGAGTTGGCTGCTGCTGTGGCTTTCTTTTTTTAAAAAAAAGGTAGGTTCCGTTCTTCCATGGTGAGGAATAGGCAGGGAGGTTCGGTTTTTGCCAGCTGGGGAATGCTTATAGGCAAGGCCTTATCCCTGGTGGTGCATGTAACGTCAGACCACGTTTCAGCATTCAGTCAGTCAGTGGCTGACAAACGAGCTCCATGCAAGTTTACATTAAACAGACACATTTCTTTCTTTACTGTATTGACTGCGGTCTGTAATCGAGCGGTTGAACTGTTTCTGTGTCCATGCATTGAATAAAGCAATACATCCTTGTAAAGTAGGCGTCCGTTCGTTGGAGTTCTTTGCTCCCCGAGTGTTGCTCCATCTCTAAACGTTGGCCTGGATCTTCATGGACGAATACTGCCCATCCCACGTGGAGCGTGTATCTCAGCCCGCGTGGAGTGCTGCAGTCCAATGAGGTATTCCGTGCTACATAGCAAGCCTTGGGCCTGTGTGATTGGGGGTCCGCTGCTGTCTGTCCACTCTGAAGCGCGCATCCGGGGCCGGCCGCTTTTCGACTACCAGCGACTGCAGGTCACACACACAGGCTGGTTGGAATGGCCTAGCATTATCCTGATCCGGAGGTGTAACTTGAAGCTGCGGGGCCCCAGTACAAAGTCTGGAACTGGGCCCCCAAACTATAAAGCGTCATTGATAGCATTGGTTTACAATGTGGGGAAGAGAGACTTTATGGGCCCCCTAGGGCTCCGGGCCCCCTGCACATACACCCATGACCCGAATACGTGGAGCATACAGACGCAGGCTGCCAGGATACGCTGTGCCTGCCCGATGTTTCCAACTTGGCTATTAGCGCAGCGGTAGGTACGAACTATAGAGTGCGGCTGCCATATGAACTGGTGTGTGTGTGTGTGTGTGTTTTGCTTCCAGTTGTACCTGTGCTGTGCACACTCTGGCAGACGCAGCTGCTCAGTGGATACAATGTTGCGAGCAGACGGGCTGAGTGTCAATCAAAGTGCTTGGGTGGTAGCAGCAGCCGCCGCCACAGCTGCGCTGCACCTCTTGCTCGTCGGTTTTGTTTTTCTGCTTTTGGAAACTGCTGTAGGAAAGGGGGTGCACCGGTCCTGGAGGTACTGCAATACCAGGTCAATGCGTGGAGTGGACAGAGCAAGCTCTTTTTCCAGCTCCCTGTTCTAAAAATCCATTTAATATATGGTCCCCAGATAGGGGACGTATCAGATATTAAACTGATAAGAACAGATACTACACTTGATCTTAGCCAAAAGGCCGAGAAGCGATAACCCGAAATGGGTTTCACCTGTAGCCCGGCCCGCCCAACTCCACTTCCAAGGCTTGAGGCAACACGCTCAGCCAGCACTCTGGGCGCACCCACAATGCACCCAGGCAGCTGGGAGAGCTATTAAAACTTTCCATAGCCCCGCCCCACGCCTTCTCAACCGCGCCCAGCCTCACACCCTCAGTCCTTCCTCTTGCACCGTGCTCACGCATCCTAGGCTTGCAGAGCCTGCTGCTGCTGCTACTGCAGGACTCGTCAGCTCCCTACAAAGGATGGTTAAGCCGGCGATGACACTAGAAGCAAGCACTAGTTTGTCTCTGAAGGTGCGTCGGTCGGTCGGTTGGAGGGATCTCTTCGGCCGGCCGCATTTCCAGTGGGGACGGATGGAAACTTTTAACCTAAAATAAGGGAAATTGGCTTCGGCCCCATAGGGCTTTATTGCCTTCCCCTGGGCCAGCATTAGTAGACCCTAGTAAGGAGAATATTAGAGCGGCATGGTCATCCGAAGAACTTAAAAACATACAGCAGGCCTTTTTTGCCCGCCCGCCATACATACATACATACATAACTACAGATTTTATATTTTTTTTTACATATATACATTATATATACACACACACACACACACACACACACACACACACACACACACACACACACACACACACACACACAATCTTAAATCTATCTTTAATCTATATCTACAAAATCTGTAATTTAGAAATAATCCATATCTATATTCTACATAATTAATAAAGATAGATAGATAGATAGATAGATAGATAGATAGATAGACTCACTCACATACATGCATACATACATACATACTGTATGCAATTGAGCCAGGTGTTTGGAAGGCTGACGATGTCACTCCTTTGTGATGTCATCAATTTAGAAGCATTAATACCGGGCTTGGCAGCCATTTCAGTCAGTCTCTGCTGCAGCTGGGAGACGGGAGATGGTCTTTATTTCCACCAAGAAGCTGCAGAACTACCGGTAACTGCATCATTTTTATTTTATTCAATATAGGTTTTATTGGTTTCATGGAGGGGGGGAAACTTTTGCCTTATCTCAAAGCAATGTAAAATTAACTTTGACAATGAAACTTAATAAATCAATTTCGAGTTGAACTATATCATGTTTGTCTGTGATATTTTATAAGGTCTACAAACAGGGGAATGAGGGGAGGGTAAGGGGGGGGTAGGTATCTATGACACGGGAGAAAGAAAAAATAAAACAAAAAGGGGGGGGGGGGCGGGCTCCGGAATTGTTGTTTCTCTTTACGATTGTGGTTTAAACGTGTTACTCACATGTCCCTGTCTGTAACCACTTGGTAAATAGGGGTGAGCTCCGGGCATCTATCCATATCGCCCAGGTGTGATACAATTTATCATAGCCTGACGGCTCATCTGGAAGCCTCATTCTCTCCATACGCTCTATTTCGTGGATCATTGCTATTTTTAGTGGAGTGCATTTTTTATGCAGCACACAAGGGGGAGACAGCGGCCTACCAAAATCGAGTTGGCTGCTGCTGTGGCTTTCTTTTTTTAAAAAAAAGGTAGGTTCCGTTCTTCCATGGTGAGGAATAGGCAGGGAGGTTCGGTTTTTGCCAGCTGGGGAATGCTTATAGGCAAGGCCTTATCCCTGGTGGTGCATGTAACGTCAGACCACGTTTCAGCATTCAGTCAGTCAGTGGCTGACAAACGAGCTCCATGCAAGTTTACATTAAACAGACACATTTCTTTCTTTACTGTATTGACTGCGGTCTGTAATCGAGCGGTTGAACTGTTTCTGTGTCCATGCATTGAATAAAGCAATACATCCTTGTAAAGTAGGCGTCCGTTCGTTGGAGTTCTTTGCTCCCCGAGTGTTGCTCCATCTCTAAACGTTGGCCTGGATCTTCATGGACGAATACTGCCCATCCCACGTGGAGCGTGTATCTCAGCCCGCGTGGAGTGCTGCAGTCCAATGAGGTATTCCGTGCTACATAGCAAGCCTTGGGCCTGTGTGATTGGGGGTCCGCTGCTGTCTGTCCACTCTGAAGCGCGCATCCGGGGCCGGCCGCTTTTCGACTACCAGCGACTGCAGGTCACACACACAGGCTGGTTGGAATGGCCTAGCATTATCCTGATCCGGAGGTGTAACTTGAAGCTGCGGGGCCCCAGTACAAAGTCTGGAACTGGGCCCCCAAACTATAAAGCGTCATTGATAGCATTGGTTTACAATGTGGGGAAGAGAGACTTTATGGGCCCCCTAGGGCTCCGGGCCCCCTGCACATACACCCATGACCCGAATACGTGGAGCATACAGACGCAGGCTGCCAGGATACGCTGTGCCTGCCCGATGTTTCCAACTTGGCTATTAGCGCAGCGGTAGGTACGAACTATAGAGTGCGGCTGCCATATGAACTGGTGTGTGTGTGTGTGTGTGTTTTGCTTCCAGTTGTACCTGTGCTGTGCACACTCTGGCAGACGCAGCTGCTCAGTGGATACAATGTTGCGAGCAGACGGGCTGAGTGTCAATCAAAGTGCTTGGGTGGTAGCAGCAGCCGCCGCCACAGCTGCGCTGCACCTCTTGCTCGTCGGTTTTGTTTTTCTGCTTTTGGAAACTGCTGTAGGAAAGGGGGTGCACCGGTCCTGGAGGTACTGCAATACCAGGTCAATGCGTGGAGTGGACAGAGCAAGCTCTTTTTCCAGCTCCCTGTTCTAAAAATCCATTTAATATATGGTCCCCAGATAGGGGACGTATCAGATATTAAACTGATAAGAACAGATACTACACTTGATCTTAGCCAAAAGGCCGAGAAGCGATAACCCGAAATGGGTTTCACCTGTAGCCCGGCCCGCCCAACTCCACTTCCAAGGCTTGAGGCAACACGCTCAGCCAGCACTCTGGGCGCACCCACAATGCACCCAGGCAGCTGGGAGAGCTATTAAAACTTTCCATAGCCCCGCCCCACGCCTTCTCAACCGCGCCCAGCCTCACACCCTCAGTCCTTCCTCTTGCACCGTGCTCACGCATCCTAGGCTTGCAGAGCCTGCTGCTGCTGCTACTGCAGGACTCGTCAGCTCCCTACAAAGGATGGTTAAGCCGGCGATGACACTAGAAGCAAGCACTAGTTTGTCTCTGAAGGTGCGTCGGTCGGTCGGTTGGAGGGATCTCTTCGGCCGGCCGCATTTCCAGTGGGGACGGATGGAAACTTTTAACCTAAAATAAGGGAAATTGGCTTCGGCCCCATAGGGCTTTATTGCCTTCCCCTGGGCCAGCATTAGTAGACCCTAGTAAGGAGAATATTAGAGCGGCATGGTCATCCGAAGAACTTAAAAACATACAGCAGGCCTTTTTTGCCCGCCCGCCATACATACATACATACATAACTACAGATTTTATATTTTTTTTTACATATATACATTATATATACACACACACACACACACACACACACACGCACACACACACACACACACACACACACACACACACACAATCTTAAATCTATCTTTAATCTATATCTACAAAATCTGTAATTTAGAAATAATCCATATCTATATTCTACATAATTAATAAAGATAGATAGATAGATAGATAGATAGATAGATAGATAGATAGATAGATAGATAGACTCACTCACATACATGCATACATACATACATACTGTATGCAATTGAGCCAGGTGTTTGGAAGGCTGACGATGTCACTCCTTTGTGATGTCATCAATTTAGAAGCATTAATACCGGGCTTGGCAGCCATTTCAGTCAGTCTCTGCTGCAGCTGGGAGACGGGAGATGGTCTTTATTTCCACCAAGAAGCTGCAGAACTACCGGTAACTGCATCATTTTTATTTTATTCAATATAGGTTTTATTGGTTTCATGGAGGGGGGGAAACTTTTGCCTTATCTCAAAGCAATGTAAAATTAACTTTGACAATGAAACTTAATAAATCAATTTCGAGTTGAACTATATCATGTTTGTCTGTGATATTTTATAAGGTCTACAAACAGGGGAATGAGGGGAGGGTAAGGGGGGGGTAGGTATCTATGACACGGGAGAAAGAAAAAATAAAACAAAAAGGGGGGGGGGGGCGGGCTCCGGAATTGTTGTTTCTCTTTACGATTGTGGTTTAAACGTGTTACTCACATGTCCCTGTCTGTAACCACTTGGTAAATAGGGGTGAGCTCCGGGCATCTATCCATATCGCCCAGGTGTGATACAATTTATCATAGCCTGACGGCTCATCTGGAAGCCTCATTCTCTCCATACGCTCTATTTCGTGGATCATTGCTATTTTTAGTGGAGTGCATTTTTTATGCAGCACACAAGGGGGAGACAGCGGCCTACCAAAATCGAGTTGGCTGCTGCTGTGGCTTTCTTTTTTTAAAAAAAAGGTAGGTTCCGTTCTTCCATGGTGAGGAATAGGCAGGGAGGTTCGGTTTTTGCCAGCTGGGGAATGCTTATAGGCAAGGCCTTATCCCTGGTGGTGCATGTAACGTCAGACCACGTTTCAGCATTCAGTCAGTCAGTGGCTGACAAACGAGCTCCATGCAAGTTTACATTAAACAGACACATTTCTTTCTTTACTGTATTGACTGCGGTCTGTAATCGAGCGGTTGAACTGTTTCTGTGTCCATGCATTGAATAAAGCAATACATCCTTGTAAAGTAGGCGTCCGTTCGTTGGAGTTCTTTGCTCCCCGAGTGTTGCTCCATCTCTAAACGTTGGCCTGGATCTTCATGGACGAATACTGCCCATCCCACGTGGAGCGTGTATCTCAGCCCGCGTGGAGTGCTGCAGTCCAATGAGGTATTCCGTGCTACATAGCAAGCCTTGGGCCTGTGTGATTGGGGGTCCGCTGCTGTCTGTCCACTCTGAAGCGCGCATCCGGGGCCGGCCGCTTTTCGACTACCAGCGACTGCAGGTCACACACACAGGCTGGTTGGAATGGCCTAGCATTATCCTGATCCGGAGGTGTAACTTGAAGCTGCGGGGCCCCAGTACAAAGTCTGGAACTGGGCCCCCAAACTATAAAGCGTCATTGATAGCATTGGTTTACAATGTGGGGAAGAGAGACTTTATGGGCCCCCTAGGGCTCCGGGCCCCCTGCACATACACCCATGACCCGAATACGTGGAGCATACAGACGCAGGCTGCCAGGATACGCTGTGCCTGCCCGATGTTTCCAACTTGGCTATTAGCGCAGCGGTAGGTACGAACTATAGAGTGCGGCTGCCATATGAACTGGTGTGTGTGTGTGTGTGTGTTTTGCTTCCAGTTGTACCTGTGCTGTGCACACTCTGGCAGACGCAGCTGCTCAGTGGATACAATGTTGCGAGCAGACGGGCTGAGTGTCAATCAAAGTGCTTGGGTGGTAGCAGCAGCCGCCGCCACAGCTGCGCTGCACCTCTTGCTCGTCGGTTTTGTTTTTCTGCTTTTGGAAACTGCTGTAGGAAAGGGGGTGCACCGGTCCTGGAGGTACTGCAATACCAGGTCAATGCGTGGAGTGGACAGAGCAAGCTCTTTTTCCAGCTCCCTGTTCTAAAAATCCATTTAATATATGGTCCCCAGATAGGGGACGTATCAGATATTAAACTGATAAGAACAGATACTACACTTGATCTTAGCCAAAAGGCCGAGAAGCGATAACCCGAAATGGGTTTCACCTGTAGCCCGGCCCGCCCAACTCCACTTCCAAGGCTTGAGGCAACACGCTCAGCCAGCACTCTGGGCGCACCCACAATGCACCCAGGCAGCTGGGAGAGCTATTAAAACTTTCCATAGCCCCGCCCCACGCCTTCTCAACCGCGCCCAGCCTCACACCCTCAGTCCTTCCTCTTGCACCGTGCTCACGCATCCTAGGCTTGCAGAGCCTGCTGCTGCTGCTACTGCAGGACTCGTCAGCTCCCTACAAAGGATGGTTAAGCCGGCGATGACACTAGAAGCAAGCACTAGTTTGTCTCTGAAGGTGCGTCGGTCGGTCGGTTGGAGGGATCTCTTCGGCCGGCCGCATTTCCAGTGGGGACGGATGGAAACTTTTAACCTAAAATAAGGGAAATTGGCTTCGGCCCCATAGGGCTTTATTGCCTTCCCCTGGGCCAGCATTAGTAGACCCTAGTAAGGAGAATATTAGAGCGGCATGGTCATCCGAAGAACTTAAAAACATACAGCAGGCCTTTTTTGCCCGCCCGCCATACATACATACATACATAACTACAGATTTTATATTTTTTTTTACATATATACATTATATATACACACACACACACACACACACACACACACACACACACACACACACACACACACACACACACACAATCTTAAATCTATCTTTAATCTATATCTACAAAATCTGTAATTTAGAAATAATCCATATCTATATTCTACATAATTAATAAAGATAGATAGATAGATAGATAGATAGATAGATAGATAGACTCACTCACATACATGCATACATACATACATACTGTATGCAATTGAGCCAGGTGTTTGGAAGGCTGACGATGTCACTCCTTTGTGATGTCATCAATTTAGAAGCATTAATACCGGGCTTGGCAGCCATTTCAGTCAGTCTCTGCTGCAGCTGGGAGACGGGAGATGGTCTTTATTTCCACCAAGAAGCTGCAGAACTACCGGTAACTGCATCATTTTTATTTTATTCAATATAGGTTTTATTGGTTTCATGGAGGGGGGGAAACTTTTGCCTTATCTCAAAGCAATGTAAAATTAACTTTGACAATGAAACTTAATAAATCAATTTCGAGTTGAACTATATCATGTTTGTCTGTGATATTTTATAAGGTCTACAAACAGGGGAATGAGGGGAGGGTAAGGGGGGGGTAGGTATCTATGACACGGGAGAAAGAAAAAATAAAACAAAAAGGGGGGGGGGGGGCGGGCTCCGGAATTGTTGTTTCTCTTTACGATTGTGGTTTAAACGTGTTACTCACATGTCCCTGTCTGTAACCACTTGGTAAATAGGGGTGAGCTCCGGGCATCTATCCATATCGCCCAGGTGTGATACAATTTATCATAGCCTGACGGCTCATCTGGAAGCCTCATTCTCTCCATACGCTCTATTTCGTGGATCATTGCTATTTTTAGTGGAGTGCATTTTTTATGCAGCACACAAGGGGGAGACAGCGGCCTACCAAAATCGAGTTGGCTGCTGCTGTGGCTTTCTTTTTTTAAAAAAAAGGTAGGTTCCGTTCTTCCATGGTGAGGAATAGGCAGGGAGGTTCGGTTTTTGCCAGCTGGGGAATGCTTATAGGCAAGGCCTTATCCCTGGTGGTGCATGTAACGTCAGACCACGTTTCAGCATTCAGTCAGTCAGTGGCTGACAAACGAGCTCCATGCAAGTTTACATTAAACAGACACATTTCTTTCTTTACTGTATTGACTGCGGTCTGTAATCGAGCGGTTGAACTGTTTCTGTGTCCATGCATTGAATAAAGCAATACATCCTTGTAAAGTAGGCGTCCGTTCGTTGGAGTTCTTTGCTCCCCGAGTGTTGCTCCATCTCTAAACGTTGGCCTGGATCTTCATGGACGAATACTGCCCATCCCACGTGGAGCGTGTATCTCAGCCCGCGTGGAGTGCTGCAGTCCAATGAGGTATTCCGTGCTACATAGCAAGCCTTGGGCCTGTGTGATTGGGGGTCCGCTGCTGTCTGTCCACTCTGAAGCGCGCATCCGGGGCCGGCCGCTTTTCGACTACCAGCGACTGCAGGTCACACACACAGGCTGGTTGGAATGGCCTAGCATTATCCTGATCCGGAGGTGTAACTTGAAGCTGCGGGGCCCCAGTACAAAGTCTGGAACTGGGCCCCCAAACTATAAAGCGTCATTGATAGCATTGGTTTACAATGTGGGGAAGAGAGACTTTATGGGCCCCCTAGGGCTCCGGGCCCCCTGCACATACACCCATGACCCGAATACGTGGAGCATACAGACGCAGGCTGCCAGGATACGCTGTGCCTGCCCGATGTTTCCAACTTGGCTATTAGCGCAGCGGTAGGTACGAACTATAGAGTGCGGCTGCCATATGAACTGGTGTGTGTGTGTGTGTGTGTTTTGCTTCCAGTTGTACCTGTGCTGTGCACACTCTGGCAGACGCAGCTGCTCAGTGGATACAATGTTGCGAGCAGACGGGCTGAGTGTCAATCAAAGTGCTTGGGTGGTAGCAGCAGCCGCCGCCACAGCTGCGCTGCACCTCTTGCTCGTCGGTTTTGTTTTTCTGCTTTTGGAAACTGCTGTAGGAAAGGGGGTGCACCGGTCCTGGAGGTACTGCAATACCAGGTCAATGCGTGGAGTGGACAGAGCAAGCTCTTTTTCCAGCTCCCTGTTCTAAAAATCCATTTAATATATGGTCCCCAGATAGGGGACGTATCAGATATTAAACTGATAAGAACAGATACTACACTTGATCTTAGCCAAAAGGCCGAGAAGCGATAACCCGAAATGGGTTTCACCTGTAGCCCGGCCCGCCCAACTCCACTTCCAAGGCTTGAGGCAACACGCTCAGCCAGCACTCTGGGCGCACCCACAATGCACCCAGGCAGCTGGGAGAGCTATTAAAACTTTCCATAGCCCCGCCCCACGCCTTCTCAACCGCGCCCAGCCTCACACCCTCAGTCCTTCCTCTTGCACCGTGCTCACGCATCCTAGGCTTGCAGAGCCTGCTGCTGCTGCTACTGCAGGACTCGTCAGCTCCCTACAAAGGATGGTTAAGCCGGCGATGACACTAGAAGCAAGCACTAGTTTGTCTCTGAAGGTGCGTCGGTCGGTCGGTTGGAGGGATCTCTTCGGCCGGCCGCATTTCCAGTGGGGACGGATGGAAACTTTTAACCTAAAATAAGGGAAATTGGCTTCGGCCCCATAGGGCTTTATTGCCTTCCCCTGGGCCAGCATTAGTAGACCCTAGTAAGGAGAATATTAGAGCGGCATGGTCATCCGAAGAACTTAAAAACATACAGCAGGCCTTTTTTGCCCGCCCGCCATACATACATACATACATAACTACAGATTTTATATTTTTTTTTACATATATACATTATATATACACACACACACACACACACACACACACACACACACACACACACACACACACACACACACACATCTTAAATCTATCTTTAATCTATATCTACAAAATCTGTAATTTAGAAATAATCCATATCTATATTCTACATAATTAATAGATAGATAGATAGATAGATAGATAGATAGATAGATAGACTCACTCACATACATGCATACATACATACATACTGTATGCAATTGAGCCAGGTGTTTGGAAGGCTGACGATGTCACTCCTTTGTGATGTCATCAATTTAGAAGCATTAATACCGGGCTTGGCAGCCATTTCAGTCAGTCTCTGCTGCAGCTGGGAGACGGGAGATGGTCTTTATTTCCACCAAGAAGCTGCAGAACTACCGGTAACTGCATCATTTTTATTTTATTCAATATAGGTTTTATTGGTTTCATGGAGGGGGGGAAACTTTTGCCTTATCTCAAAGCAATGTAAAATTAACTTTGACAATGAAACTTAATAAATCAATTTCGAGTTGAACTATATCATGTTTGTCTGTGATATTTTATAAGGTCTACAAACAGGGGAATGAGGGGAGGGTAAGGGGGGGGTAGGTATCTATGACACGGGAGAAAGAAAAAATAAAACAAAAAGGGGGGGGGGGGCGGGCTCCGGAATTGTTGTTTCTCTTTACGATTGTGGTTTAAACGTGTTACTCACATGTCCCTGTCTGTAACCACTTGGTAAATAGGGGTGAGCTCCGGGCATCTATCCATATCGCCCAGGTGTGATACAATTTATCATAGCCTGACGGCTCATCTGGAAGCCTCATTCTCTCCATACGCTCTATTTCGTGGATCATTGCTATTTTTAGTGGAGTGCATTTTTTATGCAGCACACAAGGGGGAGACAGCGGCCTACCAAAATCGAGTTGGCTGCTGCTGTGGCTTTCTTTTTTTAAAAAAAAGGTAGGTTCCGTTCTTCCATGGTGAGGAATAGGCAGGGAGGTTCGGTTTTTGCCAGCTGGGGAATGCTTATAGGCAAGGCCTTATCCCTGGTGGTGCATGTAACGTCAGACCACGTTTCAGCATTCAGTCAGTCAGTGGCTGACAAACGAGCTCCATGCAAGTTTACATTAAACAGACACATTTCTTTCTTTACTGTATTGACTGCGGTCTGTAATCGAGCGGTTGAACTGTTTCTGTGTCCATGCATTGAATAAAGCAATACATCCTTGTAAAGTAGGCGTCCGTTCGTTGGAGTTCTTTGCTCCCCGAGTGTTGCTCCATCTCTAAACGTTGGCCTGGATCTTCATGGACGAATACTGCCCATCCCACGTGGAGCGTGTATCTCAGCCCGCGTGGAGTGCTGCAGTCCAATGAGGTATTCCGTGCTACATAGCAAGCCTTGGGCCTGTGTGATTGGGGGTCCGCTGCTGTCTGTCCACTCTGAAGCGCGCATCCGGGGCCGGCCGCTTTTCGACTACCAGCGACTGCAGGTCACACACACAGGCTGGTTGGAATGGCCTAGCATTATCCTGATCCGGAGGTGTAACTTGAAGCTGCGGGGCCCCAGTACAAAGTCTGGAACTGGGCCCCCAAACTATAAAGCGTCATTGATAGCATTGGTTTACAATGTGGGGAAGAGAGACTTTATGGGCCCCCTAGGGCTCCGGGCCCCCTGCACATACACCCATGACCCGAATACGTGGAGCATACAGACGCAGGCTGCCAGGATACGCTGTGCCTGCCCGATGTTTCCAACTTGGCTATTAGCGCAGCGGTAGGTACGAACTATAGAGTGCGGCTGCCATATGAACTGGTGTGTGTGTGTGTGTGTGTTTTGCTTCCAGTTGTACCTGTGCTGTGCACACTCTGGCAGACGCAGCTGCTCAGTGGATACAATGTTGCGAGCAGACGGGCTGAGTGTCAATCAAAGTGCTTGGGTGGTAGCAGCAGCCGCCGCCACAGCTGCGCTGCACCTCTTGCTCGTCGGTTTTGTTTTTCTGCTTTTGGAAACTGCTGTAGGAAAGGGGGTGCACCGGTCCTGGAGGTACTGCAATACCAGGTCAATGCGTGGAGTGGACAGAGCAAGCTCTTTTTCCAGCTCCCTGTTCTAAAAATCCATTTAATATATGGTCCCCAGATAGGGGACGTATCAGATATTAAACTGATAAGAACAGATACTACACTTGATCTTAGCCAAAAGGCCGAGAAGCGATAACCCGAAATGGGTTTCACCTGTAGCCCGGCCCGCCCAACTCCACTTCCAAGGCTTGAGGCAACACGCTCAGCCAGCACTCTGGGCGCACCCACAATGCACCCAGGCAGCTGGGAGAGCTATTAAAACTTTCCATAGCCCCGCCCCACGCCTTCTCAACCGCGCCCAGCCTCACACCCTCAGTCCTTCCTCTTGCACC